>NC_050182.1:2594456-2609456 GCF_008315115.2 Sander lucioperca | reverse complement strand
TGTCTGTTAACCGTTCTAAATGAATGCGCTACATTAAATCAAAAAGGAAATGTGGATTTATTATTTCCAACTCGTCTTCTGAACACCACAGGATGGAGCTAACACACACAGGCTGCAGGAAGTAAGTTCTACTGCCCCTCTGGACTGACTTTGTTTCACAGTGAATAACGTTATCTCACATCCTGTTCACTGTTCAGGTCGCTGCTTCAGGCTGTGCCGCTGCAGCCGACGGTAACGTTACACATCGCGGATCAAATTCTTCATAAAAGTCGTTATATTGTTTTGGAGACAATGACATGGCTGATAGCTAGCTTGTCTTGTTGTTCAACATACTGTCAGGTTATTTTACTGATTGCCAACTGTACACAATGTTGTTGACTTTGGATCTTGCTAGCATAGCGTTAGCTTTCTGGCTCGTAGCTGAACTGAAGGGTTCTATCAGCTGAGCGGACTATATAAATATCTCCGGTTGCTAAGGGAGGCAAGTCGTATCTAAGGTCCTTCCTAATTCCTGGAGCAGTGGACAACGTTTGCATTGCATAAGAATCTGATGGATGGGAATGATTGTTCCAGGTATTAGTCAAACCGTCAGGCGTAACCAGGGAAACAGAGTTATTGTTTGGATAAACTTTAGATTTCGATTGTAAAACTAATTAAAATATGAACTAATGGTTTAAAAATATGTTATTTGTGACCATGGTATAAGCGGGTTAATGCCCTTCGAGGTGTCCATCGTCAGGTATTAATGGACTTCGGCGTCGTCCATTAATACCTGACAATGGACACGTCGTCAGCATTAACCCTGACATATGGCCTTAATAGTAAAAATGTATTTGATGCATCGTGATGCATCGAGATATCGAATCGCTGACATAATAATCGTAATCGAATCGAATCGGGAGAGCAGTGAAGATTCACACCTCTAGTTTTAACACACACACATCTGGGCTCAGCTGTGTGTGTGTCTTGGTTAGATACCTGTCTGTGTGTCTTGGTTAGATACCTGTCTGTGTGTCTTGGTTAGATACCTGTCTGTGTGTCTGTGTCTTGGTTAGATACCTGTCTGTGTGTCTTAGTTACCTGTCTGTGTGTCTGTGTGTCTTGGTTAGATACCTGTCTGTGTGTCTTAGTTACCTGTCTGTGTGTCTGTGTGTCTTGGTTAGATACCTGTCTGTGTGTCTTGGTTAGATACCTGTCTGTGTGTCTTGGTTACATACCTGTCTGTGTGTCTGTGTGTCTTGGTTAGATACCTGTCTGTGTGTCTTGGTTAGATACCTGTCTGTGTGTCTTGGTTACATACCTGTCTGTGTGTCTTAGTTACCTGTCTGTGTGTCTGTGTGTCTTGGTTAGATACCTGTCTGTGTGTCTTAGTTACCTGTCTGTGTGTCTGTGTGTCTTGGTTAGATACCTGTCTGTGTGTCTTGGTTACATACCTGTCTGTGTGTCTTGGTTACATACCTGTCTGTGTGTCTGTGTGTCTTGGTTAGATACCTGTCTGTGTGTCTTGGTTAGATACCTGTCTGTGTGTCTTGGTTAGATACCTGTCTGTGTGTCTTGGTTAGATACCTGTCTGTGTGTCTTGGTTACATACCTGTCTGTGTGTCTGTGTGTCTTGGTTAGATACCTGTCTGTGTGTCTTGGTTACATACCTGTCTGTGTGTCTTAGTTACCTGTCTGTGTGTCTGTGTGTCTTGGTTAGATACCTGTCTGTCTGTCTGTGTGTCTTGGTTAGATACCTGTCTGTGTGTCTTGGTTAGATACCTGTCTGTGTGTCTTGGTTAGATACCTGTCTGTGTGTCTTGGTTAGATACCTGTCTGTGTGTCTTGGTTACATACCTGTCTGTGTGTCTGTGTGTCTTGGTTACATACCTGTCTGTGTGTCTTGGTTAGATACCTGTCTGTGTGTCTTGGTTAGATACCTGTCTGTGTGTCTTGGTTACATACCTGTCTGTGTGTCTTGGTTAGATACCTGTCTGTCTGTCTTGGTTAGATACCTGTCTGTGTGTCTTGGTTAGATACCTGTCTGTGTGTCTTGGTTAGATACCTGTCTGTGTCTTGGTTAGATACCTGTCTGTGTGTCTTGGTTAGATACCTGTCTGTGTGTCTTGGTTACATACCTGTCTGTGTGTCTGTGTGTCTTGGTTACATACCTGTCTGTGTGTCTTGGTTAGATACCTGTCTGTGTGTCTTGGTTAGATACCTGTCTGTGTGTCTTAGTTACCTGTCTGTGTGTGTGTGTGTGTCTTGGTTAGATACCTGTCTGTGTGTCTTGGTTAGATACCTGTCTGTGTGTCTTAATTACCTGTCTGTGTGTCTGTGTGTCTTGGTTAGATACCTGTCTGTGTGTCTTGGTTAGATACCTGTCTGTGTGTCTTAATTACCTGTCTGTGTGTCTGTGTGTCTTGGTTAGATACCTGTCTGTGTGTCTTGGTTAGATACCTGTCTGTGTGTCTTGGTTACATACCTGTCTGTGTGTCTTGGTTAGATACCTGTCTGTGTGTCTGTGTGTCTTGGTTACATACCTGTCTGTGTGTCTTGGTTAGACACCTGTCTGTGTGTCTGTGTGTCTTGGTTACATACCTGTCTGTGTGTCTTGGTTAGATACCTGTCTGTGTGTCTTGGTTACATACCTGTCTGTGTGTCTGTGTGTCTTGGTTACATACCTGTCTGTGTGTCTTGGTTAGATACCTGTCTGTGTGTCTTGGTTAGATACCTGTCTGTGTGTCTGTGTCTTGGTTAGATACCTGTCTGTGTGTCTTGGTTACATACCTGTCTGTGTGTCTTAGTTACCTGTCTGTGTGTCTGTGTGTCTTGGTTAGATACCTGTCTGTGTGTCTTGGTTAGATACCTGTCTGTGTGTCTTGGTTACATACCTGTCTGTGTGTCTGTGTGTCTTGGTTAGATACCTGTCTGTGTGTCTTGGTTACATACCTGTCTGTGTGTCTTAGTTACCTGTCTGTGTGTCTGTGTGTCTTGGTTAGATACCTGTCTGTCTGTCTTGGTTAGATACCTGTCTGTGTGTCTTGGTTAGATACCTGTCTGTGTGTCTTGGTTAGATACCTGTCTGTGTGTCTTGGTTACATACCTGTCTGTGTGTCTGTGTGTCTTGGTTACATACCTGTCTGTGTGTCTTGGTTAGATACCTGTCTGTGTGTCTTGGTTAGATACCTGTCTGTGTGTCTTGGTTAGATACCTGTCTGTGTGTCTTAGTTACCTGTCTGTGTGTGTGTGTGTCTTGGTTAGATACCTGTCTGTGTGTCTTAATTACCTGTCTGTGTGTCTGTGTGTCTTGGTTAGATACCTGTCTGTGTGTCTTGGTTAGATACCTGTCTGTGTGTCTTAATTACCTGTCTGTGTGTCTGTGTGTCTTGGTTAGATACCTGTCTGTGTGTCTTGGTTAGATACCTGTCTGTGTGTCTTGGTTACATACCTGTCTGTGTGTCTGTGTGTCTTGGTTACATACCTGTCTGTGTGTCTTGGTTACATACCTGTCTGTGTGTCTTGGTTAGATACCTGTCTGTGTGTCTGTGTCTTGGTTAGATACCTGTCTGTGTGTCTTGGTTACATACCTGTCTGTGTGTCTTAGTTACCTGTCTGTGTGTCTGTGTGTCTTGGTTAGATACCTGTCTGTGTGTCTTGGTTAGATACCTGTCTGTGTGTCTTGGTTAGATACCTGTCTGTGTGTCTGTGTCTTGGTTAGATACCTGTCTGTGTGTCTTGGTTACATACCTGTCTGTGTGTCTTAGTTACCTGTCTGTGTGTCTGTGTGTCTTGGTTAGATACCTGTCTGTGTGTCTTGGTTAGATACCTGTCTGTGTGTCTTAGTTACCTGTCTGTGTGTCTGTGTGTCTTGGTTAGATACCTGTCTGTGTGTCTTGGTTAGATACCTGTCTGTGTGTCTTAGTTACCTGTCTGTGTGTCTGTGTGTCTTGGTTAGATACCTGTCTGTGTGTCTTGGTTAGATACCTGTCTGTGTGTCTTGGTTAGATACCTGTCTGTGTGTCTGTGTGTCTTGGTTACATACCTGTCTGTGTGTCTGTGTGTCTTGGTTACATACCTGTCTGTGTGTCTTGGTTACATACCTGTCTGTGTGTCTTGGTTATATACCTGTCTGTGTGTCTTGGTTAGATACCTGTCTGTGTGTCTTGGTTAGATACCTGTCTGTGTGTCTGTGTCTTGGTTAGATACCTGTCTGTGTGTCTTGGTTACATACCTGTCTGTGTGTCTTAGTTACCTGTCTGTGTGTCTGTGTGTCTTGGTTAGATACCTGTCTGTGTGTCTTGGTTAGATACCTGTCTGTGTGTCTTGGTTAGATACCTGTCTGTGTGTCTTGGTTACATACCTGTCTGTGTGTCTGTGTGTCTTGGTTACATACCTGTCTGTGTGTCTTGGTTAGATACCTGTCTGTGTGTCTTGGTTAGATACCTGTCTGTGTGTCTTGGTTAGATACCTGTCTGTGTGTCTGTGTCTTGGTTAGATACCTGTCTGTGTGTCTTGGTTACATACCTGTCTGTGTGTCTTAGTTACCTGTCTGTGTGTCTGTGTGTCTTGGTTAGATACCTGTCTGTGTGTCTTGGTTACATACCTGTCTGTGTGTCTTAGTTACCTGTCTGTGTGTCTGTGTGTCTTGGTTAGATACCTGTCTGTGTGTCTTGGTTAGATACCTGTCTGTGTGTCTTGGTTAGATACCTGTCTGTGTGTCTTAGTTACCTGTCTGTGTGTCTGTGTGTCTTGGTTAGATACCTGTCTGTGTGTCTTGGTTACATACCTGTCTGTGTGTCTTGGTTACATACCTGTCTGTGTGTCTTGGTTACATACCTGTCTGTGTGTCTTGGTTAGATACCTGTCTGTGTGTCTGTGTCTTGGTTAGATACCTGTCTGTGTGTCTTGGTTACATACCTGTCTGTGTGTCTTAGTTACCTGTCTGTGTGTCTGTGTGTCTTGGTTAGATACCTGTCTGTGTGTCTTGGTTAGATACCTGTCTGTTTGTCTTGGTTAGATACCTGTCTGTGTGTCTTGGTTAGATACCTGTCTGTGTGTCTTGGTTAGATACCTGTCTGTGTGTCTTGGTTACATACCTGTCTGTGTGTCTGTGTGTCTTGGTTAGATACCTGTCTGTGTGTCTTGGTTAGATACCTGTCTGTGTGTCTTGGTTAGATACCTGTCTGTGTGTCTGTGTCTTGGTTAGATACCTGTCTGTGTGTCTTGGTTACATACCTGTCTGTGTGTCTTAGTTACCTGTCTGTGTGTCTGTGTGTCTTGGTTAGATACCTGTCTGTGTGTCTTGGTTAGATACCTGTCTGTGTGTCTTGGTTACATACCTGTCTGTGTGTCTTGGCGTAGTCCAGTCCGGTTCCAGCCAGCGGCGCCCCCCACAGGCCGGGAGGACAGGGCTGACAGCTGAACCCCCCCACTGAGTTCACACAGGCTTCAGGAGAGAAACATGGCTGCAGCTCACACTGACACACAGAGAGAAGGGGGAATGAGAGGGGGGAACACCAGAGCAGGGGGAATGAGAGGGGGGAACACCAGAGCAGGGGGAATGAGAGGGGGGAACACCACAGCAGGGGGAATGAGAGGGGGGAACACCAGAGCAGGGGGTATGACAGGGGGACACGCCAGAGCAGGGGGAATGAGAGGGGGAAACGCCAGAGCAGGGGGAATGAGAGGGGGAAATGCCAGAGCAGGGGGAATGAGAGGGGGACACGCCAGAGCAGGGGGAATGAGAGGGGGGAACACCAGAGCAGGGGGAATGAGAGGGGGGAACACCAGAGCAGGGGGTATGACAGGGGGACACGCCAGAGCAGGGGGAATGAGAGGGGGAAACGCCAGAGCAGGGGGAATGAGAGGGGGAAACGCCAGAGCAGGGGGAATGAGAGGGGGAAATGCCAGAGCAGGGGGAATGAGAGGGGGACACGCCAGAGCAGGGGGAATGAGAGGGGGACACGCCAGAGCAGGGGGAATGAGAGGGGGACACACTAGAGCAGGGGGAATGAGAGGGGGGAACACCAGAGCAGGGGGAATGAGAGGGGGAAACACCAGAGCAGGGGGAATGAGAGGGGGGAACGCCAGAGCAGGGGGAATGAGAGGGGGACACACTAGAGCAGGGGGAATGAGAGGGGGACACGCCAGAGCAGGGGGAATGAGAGGGGGACACACTAGAGCAGGGGGAATGAGAGGGGGGAACACCAGAGCAGGGGGAATGAGAGGGGGAAACACCAGAGCAGGGGGAATGAGAGGGGGTTCCCTGATTGAAAGATGGATTCGTTACCTCGTCGATGTCGTGACAGTGCGTCCCGTTGCCGCTGGTTCCAGGCGGGCAGGGCCCACAGGTGTATCCTGGGTAATGTAGGCTCTCCATGCAGGACACGCCCCTATAGCATGGGTTGGGAGAGCAGCGAGAGCGAGGCTCGTGGAAACCTGCAGACAGACAGACAGGCTGTCTTCAATCAGGTCCTCAGAGACACAAACAGCTTCCACACGCAGAGAACGGAAACTGCTGACTCACCACAAACCTGGCACTCCAGGATGGTGTTCCTGATCAGAGACATCTCCTTCACCTGCGGGGACAGAGGACGTCAATACACTGGCTCTCTGATGACTGTCTGTCTCTCAGGGTGTCTCACCTGCTCTCTGATGACCTGTCTGTCTCTCAGAGTGTCTCACCTGCTCTCTGATGTCCTGCCTGTCTCTCAGAGTGTCTCACCTGCTCTCTGATGACCTGTCTGTCTCTCAGGGTGTCTTACCTGCTCTCTGATGACCTGTCTGTCTCTCAGAGTGTCTCACCTGCTCTCTGATGTCCTTTCTGTCTCTCAGTGTCTTACCTGCTCTCTGATGACCTGTCTGTCTCCAACAGTGTGTCACCTGCTCTCTGATGACCTGTCTGTCTCCAACAGTGTGTCACCTGCTCTCTGATGACCTGTCTGTCTCTCAGAGTGTCTAACCTCCTCTCTGATGTCCTGTCTGTCTCTCATAGTGTCTAACCTGCTCTCTGATGACCTGTCTGTCTCTCAGAGTATCTCACCTGCTCTCTGATGACCTGTCTGTCTCTCAGGGTGCCTCACCTGCTCTCTGATGACCTGTCTGTCTCTCAGAGGGTCTCACCTGCTCTCTGATGACCTGTCTGTCTCTCAGAGTGTCTCACCTGCTCTCTGATGACCTGTCTGTCTCTCAGAGGGTCTCACCTGCTCTCTGATGACCTGTCTGTCTCTCAGAGTGTCTCACCTGCTCTCTGATGACCTGTCTGTCTCTCAGAGTGTCTCACCTGCTCTCTGATGACCTGTCTGTCTCTCAGAGTGTCTCACCTGCTCTCTGATGTCCTGTCTGTCTCTCAGAGGGTCTTACCTGCTCTCTGATGACCTGTCTGTCTCCAACAGTGTGTCACCTGCTCTCTGATGACCTGTCTGTCTCCAACAGTGTGTCACCTGCTCTCTGATGACCTGTCTGTCTCTCAGAGTGTCTCACCTGCTCTCTGATGACCTGTCTGTCTCTCAGAGTGTCTCACCTGCTCTCTGATGTCATGTCTGTCTCTCAGAGTGTCTCACCTGCTCTCTGATGACCTGTCTGTCTCTCAGAGTGTCTCACCTGCTCTCTGATTACCTGTCTGTCTCTCAGTGTCTCACCTGCTCTCTGATGTCCTGTCTTTCTCTCAGTGTCTCACCTGCTCTCTGATGTCCTGTGTGTCTCTCAGAGTGTCTCACCTGCTCTCTGATGTCCTGTCTGTCTCCAACAGTGTCTCACCTGCTCTCTGATGACCTGTCTGTCTCTCAGGGTGTCTCACCTGCTCTCTGATGTCCTGTCTGTCTCTCAGAGTGTCTCACCTGCTCTCTGATGTCCTGTCTGTCTCTCAGGGTGTCTCACTTGCTCTGTGATGTCCTGTCTGTCTCTCAGAGTGTCTCACCTGCTCTCTGATGTTCTGTCTGTCTCCAACAGTGTCTCACCTGCTCTCTGATGTCCTGTCTGTCTCCAACAGTGTCTCACCTGCTCTCTGATGACCTGTCTGTCTCTCAGAGTGTCTCACCTGCTCTCTGATGTCATGTCTGTCTCTCAGAGTGTCTCACCTGCTCTCTGATGTCCTGTCTGTCTCTAGGAGTGTCTCACCTGCTTTCTGATGACCTGTCTGTCTCTCAGGGTGTCTCACCTGCTCCCTGATGTCCTGTCTCAGTTCTCCCAGGATCTGGTTGAAGATGATGAGCTGACTAATCAGAGCCTTGGTGTGGTCACCTGACAGGAAACAGCAGGATCAGTACAGGTGAACTGTGGTCAGGACCAGTACAGGTGAACGGTGATCAGGACCAGTACAGGTGGACTGTGATCAGGACCAGTACAGGTGAACTGTGATCAGGACCAGTACAGGTGAACTGTGATCAGGACCAGTACAGGTGGACTGTGATCAGGACCAGTACAGGTGAACTGTGATCAGGACCAGTACAGGTGGACTGTGATCAGGACCAGTACAGGTGGACTGTGATCAGGACCAGTACAGGTGGACTGTGATCAGGACCAGTACAGGTGGACTGTGATCAGGACCAGTACAGGTGGACTGTGATCAGGACCAGTACAGGTGAACTGTGATCTGATTATCCAACATGAAGTTCAGTCTGAAATTAAAAACTCACCCAGGATGGAGTTCACCTCGCCGCTCACTGAAACACAGAGACAGCACAGCTTTAATGGAGTGATATTACACACACACACACACACACACACATATACATACAGACACATATATACACACACTCACACAGACACACACACACACACATATACATACAGACACATATATACACACACTCACACAGACACACACACACACACATATACATACAGACACACACTCACACACACACACATATACATACAGACACATATATACACACACTCACACACACACACACACACATATACATACAGACACACACACACATATACATACAGACACATATATACACACACACATATATACACATACACACACACACACACATACACACATGTACATACAGACACACATACACACACACATATACACACAGACACACACACACACACACATACATACAGACACATATATACACACACTCACACACACACACACACACACACACATATACATACAGACACATATATACACATACACACACACACATACACACATGTACATACAGACACACATACACACACACACATACACACACAGACACACACACACACACACACACACACACATACGTATACATACAGACACACACACACACACATGCACGCACGCACGCACGCACACACACATACACACATACACATATACATACAGACACATATATACACATACACACACACATACACACATGTACATACAGACACACATACACACACACACATACACACACAGACACACACACACACACACACACACACACACATACATACAGACACACACACACACACATGCACGCACGCACGCACGCACACACACACACATACACACATACGCACACACACACACACCACCTGTCTAGGTCCGATAGCGTACCTGAGTTGTAGGCTGAAGAGTCTCCTTGGAAGGGACAGTCGGTCAGAGATCCAGCTTTAGCAACAGTGCCGCCTAGAGAGAGTCTGAGGGACTCCACCGCACCCTGACACACACAGACCAGAGATTAAAAGGGGAATTTCAGTATTTCTCAACCATTTCCCCATGCATTGGTGTCTAAGTGATTGATGGGAATAACAATCACTGAAACTGGTCCAGTATTAATCAGTCAGCGTCCACTAAAAGTTCTGTTGTTGCTGCTGACAGACTCAGATTATTATTCTAAGTGTCTGACAACATTATGGGATGGATCCCTACAGAGATAGACCTTTTAAAGAGTAAGATCCTTTTAGTTTAACATGAAACAGCCCCGAAATCACCATCACCAAACCCACCAGACTCCATGTAAATAATCACTACTTTTAGTGTGTATAGAGCCAGCATATCTCCACCAGACTCCATGTAAATAATCAGTACTTTTAGCTTGTATAGAGCCAGCATATTTCCACCAGACTCCATGTAAATAATCAGGACTTTTAGCGTGTATAGAGCCAGTATATTTCCACCAGACTCCATGTAAATAATCAGGACTTTTAGTGTGTATAGAGCCAGCATATTTCCACCAGACTCCATGTAAATAATCAGCACTTTTAGCGTGTATAGAACCGGCATATCTCCACATGTAAATGGGTGAATTAAGGGATTATTTCAACCAAACCAGAGTGGTGATTGTTGGAACAGTGGAAAGATGAACCAAGACGGCTTTTGATAGTTTTATTTAGTTTCTGTCCACTTTGAATGAAGTGTGTTTTACGATGATAAAAGTACTGATTATTTACATGGAGTCTGGTGGAGTTTGGTGATGGTGATTTTGAGGCTGTTTCATGTTAAAAGGATCTTACTCTTTAACTAAAAGGTCTATCTCTGTAGGGATCCTTTCATAATGTTGTCAGACACTTCCCTATCAACAGTGAGGTCACCTGCAGTCGGGCGTAGGCCTTCTGTCCATGTCGGATCTCCACCATCTCAGCCTCTCTGGGCAGCGGGACCAATGGCGGCAGGCCCTGGCTGGAGTCGGCCAATCGGCAGTTGACGTAGAGCTCCATGTGCATGTGGTCTCGCTGAAGGCCGCCGAGTCTCAGGATGATGGAGTGAGTCCGCCCGTCGGCCAGGTTTGAGTTCTGCAGGTTAACGGTGTGGAGCTTTCCGTCCGCTCGCACATAACGGACCAGAACTAAAAGAATCAAAAAAAGAAATATGTTAAGGAGAAAACACAAGACTTTCACCCAGGAAACAGGTGTTCATGTCCTGAAGAAGTTAAGGAGAAAACACAAGACTTTCACCAGGAAACAGGTGTTCACGTCCTGAAGAAGTTAAGGAGAAAACACAAGACTTTCACCCAGGAAACAGGTGTTCACGTCCTGAAGAAGGAGAAAACACAAGACTTTCACCAGGAAACAGGTGTTCACGTCCTGAAGAAGTTAAGGAGAAAACACAAGACTTTCACCGAGGAAACAGGTGTTCACGTCCTGAAGAAGGAGAAAACACAAGACTTTCACCAGGAAACAGGTGATCATGTGCTGAAGAAGTTAAGGAGAAAACACAAGACTTTCACCAGGAAACAGGTGATCATGTGCTGAAGAAGTTAAGGAGAAAACACAAGACTTTCACCAGGAAACAGGTGATCATGTCCTGAAGAAGTTAAGGAGAAAACACAAGACTTTCACCAGGAAACAGGTGATCATGTCCTGAAGAAGTTAAGGAGAAAACACAAGACTTTCACCAGGAAACAGGTGTTCATGTCCTGAAGAAGGAGAAAACACAAGACTTTCACCAGGAAACAGGTGATCATGTCCTGAAGAAGTTAAGGAGAAAACACAAGACTTTCACCCAGGAAACAGGTGATCATGTCCTGAAGAAGTTAAGGAGAAAACACAAGACTTTCACCAGGAAACAGGTGATCATGTCCTGAAGAAGTTAAGGAGAAAACACAAGACTTTCACCAGGAAACAGGTGATCATGTCCTGAAGAAGTTAAGGAGAAAACACAAGACTTTCACCAGGAAACAGGTGTTCATGTCCTGAAGAAGGAGAAAACACAAGACTTTCACCAGGAAACAGGTGATCATGTCCTGAAGAAGTTAAGGAGAAAACACAAGACTTTCACCCAGGAAACAGGTGATCATGTGCTGAAGAAGTTAAGGAGAAAACACAAGACTTTCACCAGGAAACAGGTGATCATGTGCTGAAGAAGTTAAGGAGAAAACACAAGACTTTCACCAGGAAACAGGTGATCATGTCCTGAAGAAGTTAAGGAGAAAACACAAGACTTTCACCAGGAAACAGGTGTTCATGTCCTGAAGAAGGAGAAAACACAAGACTTTCACCAGGAAACAGGTGATCATGTCCTGAAGAAGTTAAGGAGAAAACACAAGACTTTCACCCAGGAAACAGGTGATCATGTCCTGAAGAAGTTAAGGAGAAAACACAAGACTTTCACCAGGAAACAGGTGATCATGTCCTGAAGAAGTTAAGGAGAAAACACAAGACTTTCACCAGGAAACAGGTGATCATGTCCTGAAGAAGTTAAGGAGAAAACACAAGACTTTCACCAGGAAACAGGTGTTCATGTCCTGAAGAAGGAGAAAACACAAGACTTTCACCAGGAAACAGGTGATCATGTCCTGAAGAAGTTAAGGAGAAAACACAAGACTTTCACCCAGGAAACAGGTGATCATGTCCTGAAGAAGTTAAGGAGAAAACACAAGACTTTCACCAGGAAACAGGTGATCATGTCCTGAAGAAGTTAAGGAGAAAACACAAGATTTTCACCAGGAAACAGGTGTTCATGTCCTAAAGAAGTTAAGGAGAAAACACAAGACTTTCACCAGGAAACAGGTGATCATGTCCTGAAGAAGTTAAGCCTGAAACTTTTTAACTTCTTCCAACCATATGTTAAATTAAGTCGTAATGTTAATTTGAGTCAATGTAGATTTACATATTGCAATAATATCATAATCCTACAATGAATCATTGTGAAAACTAAACTTTCTAGATGTTGCGTTGTTACTTTGGCCAGGTCATCATCAAAAAAGAGAATTAGTACATTCATGATTTTGTCCATGTTGACATTAGTTGCTTCATGTACATTTATTAAAAACATTGCATTGATTATCTTTTCATATAGCTAGACGCCTAAACTCTGGGACGTAAATACCTGCCATGCTGATTCCAAACAGACAGCTTTGTCAAGGCAGTTTGGGCTTCAGACAGCTTTTACACAGTGGCCATCGTTAATGACAAATCATGTTCCGCTATGAATGTGCATACACAGCGGCGTAACGAGCCAACACTGGGCCTTTATGCAGGATTATCAAGGCGGCCCCCCTACTACAGCACGTGATGACGGAGCAATGTCCACGAGTAGGCTACCATGAATAGGACAGGATAGGATCATAGAGACACAGCATATAAGAGATGAGATGAGTAGCCTACGCACACCACAACAACAACAAAAACACTGGTGAATGTGCACCATAACACATGAAAAAACACACAAGGGCAGTCCCTCCAGGATTTCACGGACCTTTTTTTGAGATTGTTGCGGCCCAAAATGCCTGATTTCACGGGAGCTTTTGTAAAAAATTGCGATAAAAGTTGCGATGTCTTTTGTATGTTTGTTGCAATGAAGTTGCAGGAGACAGAGAAAGTTGCAAAAAAAAGTTGCGATTTTTTTTTTTTTTATACCGTATTTCCTCAAATAAAAACCGGTAGTCAATTAAAAGCCGGGCCTCTGATAGTGGCCGGGGGCGTGGTCAACACGGACAAATAAAGGCCGGTCTCAAATTAAGGCCGGGGAAAAAATAGTGTGGATAATCTCCTAAATGCCTTTCATATAATATTAAGTAAATAAAATTCAAGTTCATTGTAATGTACATTTCTACCAATTTCATTTAACAGATTCAACAATATATTTATGCTTTTTTCCACACTTTGTTTTTCTGGATTATTGTCCAACCGGTATTTTAGTCAGTGCGGCTGTATGTGTTACTCAGCCAAGTGTAGTTTGCAGTAACGTCCAGGTGCCAATAGATGGCAGTAGCTACATTGGCTGTAACACGGGTCTCATTTAGTGCTAGCAGAGAATGACGGACTCTGGTGCTATTGACGGACTTTTCAACAACAAAACGAAAAGAGTTTTAAAGTATGCGGAGGAAAACTCGGGTGAAAAAGCTGCGAGACGTTTCGACATTGACCCCAGGAGAATCCGATACTGGAAGAAACAGAAGGACGAGCTGACAAGATTAGCCGACCAGAGCAGAGCACAGCTAGCTAGCTGGAGGTGGGAGGAAACAAGTTAGCCTGGAGCTAGAAACAAAGCTAGCTAGCTACCGTCTGTAACGTTAATCAGATACTGGTGAGCTGCAAACCAGCAACTACTGTATGCTCTTATTGTAATATACCAGCAATACTGTAGTACCTGTATTTGAAATAAATACCCGGTACATTTACAGGGTTCAAACTGACACAATGGTGGTGTTTGATTAATTCTGACCCAAATTGTTTTGTTGCCCTTCTGGCTGTTGTTGTATATGGTGATATTTGTGCAAATGTTTCTTAAAAAATGAATGATCTCTATCCACTGGAACGCTATGGTTTTTCATTTAAAACTGTTTATTTAAAATAGTTATACTTATCAAACAGATGAAATTAAGAATAAAGGCCTGCCTCTAATACAAGCCTGGTACCTTCTGCAGTTCAGGTAAATAAAGGCCCCGGCTTTTATTTGAGGAAATACGGTAGTTCTTTATAAATAAAAAGGAAACTTGTTTTGGGGAGAATAATAATTATTACTATTAATTAATTACTCTGGGCTGAGATTTCCTAGTAACCTTACCAAAAAGGCTCAGGATCAGGGTTTGTGCCTGGTGGATGCTGGATTTTACCAGCCTGTGTGTGTGTGTGTGTGTCTGCCTGCCTGCATGAAATAGTTTTCCCTTTGTCATCAATGCGCCACTTGTTCGAAAAGTTCCTTCTCTTTTTCTTTACTTCGCCCTCAACAGTTTGTACATTCATAGCTACTGCTGACTCCGCCACGGGCCTCTTAACACCGGGGATATGTCGCCACATGTTTTTAACCGATAATTTTCCTTTCGTCTGTACCTCAGCTCAGCTATATGTGTCACGGACTAGCGCTGAAAACTATTCCACCCGCCACTGTGGCTTGTATACTTTGAAAAAGTACCCGCCATTGGCTTGTGGCGGGTGCTAATTTCCCACCCTGCTCAGGATGCTGCAGATGTTGGTATAATATGAAAACGGCTGGTGGCTTTAAGACATAAAATAATAATTTATTGAATGAATCAGATATGAACATATGTGTCACTGTCAGTGGCTTGTTGATCTTTACATTGTTAGTTAATTTCCTAACCTGGCCACACACACACACACACACACACACACACACACACA
>NC_050182.1:2574456-2591956 GCF_008315115.2 Sander lucioperca | reverse complement strand
ACACACACACACACACACACACACACACAGACACACAGAAGATTACAAATAAAAATATTACGGTGTAAATCCTCCATCATACCAGCAATGCTCCAAGGTCCAAACACGCCTGGCTTTTAAAGGGAATGGGAGATGATCTCTGATTGGTTGATTCCATGTTACGCCCAAAACACACCTCTGATTAATGAAGACACTAAGTACAACCCTTTAGAACCATGCACCCGGCACACGGACACTTTTTTCCGCCGTCAAACTAGCAAAAGTGGATTTGGACACGCCCTAAACACACCTGCAGATCGCAGGTTAGATCGTTAAAATAGAGCTCTGAGATCCATTCTGGATTTAATGAATCGATATTGGATCATTAAAATCCCCCCAAAAAAGCCAGCCCTAACAAAGACTACTCAAAGTTCAACATCAGATACCAGAGAAAGGTTTTCTTGTGACCCATCACAGACTTTCTCTCGTTAACGTTGATTTCGTGCTGCTGTTAAACCCAACGAGCCCCAGATGTCTCAACTCATCCAGAGGAAAGTATCGTCCTCTAAACTTCAGCTGGATAGGAACTATTTTCTGCTGATGTGACGCACAATGTTCAGATATTCAAAAATCCCACAAAACTTTATTTGAAATTCCAGCAAAAGGTCTTAAAGTTTTCCAAAGATAAACGTGTCAGGGTGCGGCTGTGTGTAACATGAAGGAGCAGATATGTACAATATTTCCATCCATAAAAACATGGAGGAGTCTGCGGTCTGAATATTTCACTGAGTGGAAACTCAGATGTTCTGATGTTCATGTTAACTGGATGGACTTTAAATGGTAATTTCAGGGTTATTGTTTCAACCTGGACCCTATTTTCCCATATTTTTGTGTCTGAGTGACTGATGAGAGCAACAATCTCTGAAACTGGTTCAGTATTAATCAGTTAGAGTCACTAAAAGTTCTGTTGTTGCTGCTCACAGACTCAGATTATTATTATTTGTGTCTGACAACATTATGAAAGGATCTCTACAGAGATAGACCTTTTAGTTAAAGAGTAAGATCCTTTTAGTTTAACATGAAACAGCCCTGAAATCACCATCACCAAACCCACCAGACTCCATGTAAATAATCAGTACTTTTATCATCGTAAAACACACTTCATTCAAAGTGGACAGAAACTAAATAAAACTATCAAAGTCCGTCTTGGTTCATCTTTCCACTGTTCCAACAATCACCACTCTGGTTTGGTTGAAATAAACCCTTAATTCACCCATTTACATGTGGAAATACACTGGCTCTATACACACTAAAAGTCCTGATTATTTACATGGAACTAAAAGGATCTTACTCTTTAACTAAAAGGTCTATCTCTGTAGGGATCCTTTCTATAATGGAACAGTTTCTGCAATAGGGAACGGTTTCTCTGATAGGGAACGGTTTCTGCGATAGGGAACGGTTTCTGCGATAGGGAACGGTTTCTGTGATAGGGAACGGTTTCTCTGATAGGGAACGGTTTCTGTGATAGGGAACGGTTTCTCTGATAGGAAACGGTTTCTGCGATAGGGAACGGTTTCTGCGATAGGGAACGGTTTCTGCGATAGGGAACGGTTTCTCTGATAGGGAACGGTTCTGATAGGGAACGGTTTCTCTGATAGGGAACGGTTTCTCTGATAGGGAACGGTTTCTGCGATAGGGAACGGTTGCTGCGATAGGAAACGGTTTCTGCGATAGGGAACGGTTTCTCTGATAGGGAACGGTTTCTCTGATAGGGAACGGTTGCTGTGATAGGAAACGGTTTCTCTGATAGGGAACGGTTGCTGTGATAGGGAACGGTTCTGATAGGGAACGGTTTCTGTGATAGGGAACGGTTCTGATAGGGAACGGTTTCTCTGATAGGGAACGGTTGCTGTGATAGGAAACGGTTTCTCTGATAGGAAACGGTTTCTCTGATAGGGAACGGTTTCTGTGATAGGGAACGGTTCTGATAGGGAACGGTTTCTCTGATAGGGAACGGTTGCTGTGATAGGAAACGGTTTCTGCGATAGGGAACGGTTTCTGCGATAGGGAACGGTTTCTGCGATAGGGAACGGTTGCTGTGATAGGGAACGGTTTCTCTGATAGGGAACGGTTTCTCTGATAGGGAACGGTTCTGATAGGGAACGGTTTCTCTGATAGGGAACGGTTTCTGCGATAGGGAACGGTTTCTGCGATAGGGAACGGTTTCTGTGATAGGGAACGGTTCTGATAGGGAACGGTTTCTCTGATAGGGAACGGTTCTGATAGGGAACAGTTTCTCTGATAGGGAACGGTTCTGATAGGGAACAGTTTCTCTGATAGGGAACGGTTTCTCTGATAGGGAACGGTTTCTGCGATAGGGAACGGTTTCTCTGATAGGGAACGGTTCCTGCGATAGGGAACGGTTTCTGTGATAGGGAACGGTTTCTGCGATAGGGAACGGTTCTGATAGGGAACGGTTTCTGTGATAGGGAACGGTTTCTGTGATAGGGAACGGTTTCTCTGATAGGGAACGGTTTCTCTGATAGGGAACGGTTCTGATAGGGAACGGTTTCTCTGATAGGGAACGGTTTCTCTGATAGGGAACGGTTTCTCTGATAGGGAACGGTTTCTGTGATAGGGAACGGTTTCTGTGATAGGGAACGGTTTCTCTGATAGGGAACGGTTTCTGTGATAGGGAACGGTTTCTGTGATAGGGAACAGTTTCCAACGCGGCTCTGGAGTCACCTTTGTTGATCTTCCCCATGACGGCGACCTCCAGGTACTTCCTGTTGTCCTGTTTGCTGTAGACGCCCAGCAGGACTCCGCCAAGCTTCGCCGGCAGCCGAAAAGTGGACACAACGTAGACGTCAGTGAGCGCGCTCAGACCGGCCGACAGCTTCTCCACGGCCGCCACGCTCTGCTTGGAGTCCTGGAGACTCAGCACGTCGATCACTGGGGGAACAACAGGCAGAAGAGCAGCTTTACATCGCACCATCAACCAATCTCAACGAATACTTTGGAGTACTGCAGGGGGTACGTGATCTTTTTGCAAACATGCTCATTTAAAAATATGTCGTGCATAATTCCTAAAATAACTATACTATAATAATGAATGAATGAAGTGATGGATTCTGAACATTTGAAATGTAGCATTTAAATGTTTTTCAGTTACAAGGTTGTTGTTGTTTAGTAGGGCTGCAACTAACGGTTATTTTCATAGTCGATTAGTTGTTTGATATATAAAAATGTCAAAACATGGTGAAAAATGTGGATCAGTGTTTCCCAAAGCCTAAGAGGACGTCCTCAAATGTCTTGGTTTGTCCAAAACTCAAAAGATATTCAGTTTACTGTCCCAGAGGAGAGAAGAAACCAGACCCACGTGACGCGTTCATCCAATCAGTTGCCGGTTTTCATTTTGGGGCGACAATCCAGATTAGCACCGCCTGCTGTGGAGACTAAGGCATGGATACCCGACCCGAGCCCCACGGGTCCCGACGGGTCGGGCCAGGTTCGGACAGATATTTAGAAATTATGGTCGGGTTAGGGTCGGGGTCGGTCACATTAGCGCGATATGGCATTTGTTGTAAAATGGTGCTGCGGCTCCTTTAAGAGAGCTCAGTGTGTGTGTGTGTGTGTGTGTGTGTGTGTGTGTGTGTGTGTGTGTGTGTGTGTGTGTAAAGTGGGCAGAAGAGAGATAGAGAAAGAGGAAGCAGACGTGTAGATGCGACCGGAGCAGAGTTGGTGTAAGTTTAAGTTTTGTACACAGTGTGTGTGTGTGTGTGTGTGTGTGTGTGTGTGTGTGTGTGTGTGTGTGTGTGGTGTCCGAGATAAACTCCAGACTGAAAACCAAGTTCATTCATCGTCTCACCAGAAACGGGATTTTAACCCCGACGTTATATAACGTCGGCCCTGGAGGTAACCAGTCTCCCTGGTTTTCTGATCACGGTCGGAAAAGAAGCGATCAGGAGAGGTTAACACGTTGAACATTTTAAATTAAACAGCTGATTAACGTGAGCTTGTTGCCCCGTGTGCGCTGATGACCTCATCTGTTGACATTTCCGAATGCCTTCCAGTTGCTTAATAGCGGGCTTTCCACACAAACAAACGTACAATGTGTCATTAATATGAGAAAAAATTAGATTTTAACTGTGTCGTACTCAGGTCAGGCTCGGACATAAATATCATAATGCCTGACGGGCTCGGGCTGGGTTCGGACAGAAAAATTCGGCCCGATCCAGGCTCTAATGGAGACGTATTACATCTGGTCTCTTCGGTGTGTTCTGAGGAACTTTCTGGACCAACTCGGGGACACTGATCAGTCCGACTGGCTTTACTGCCGACTGTCGGCCATCTGCTCTGTGTGTCGGAGCCGTTAGCTTCTACGCTGTTAAAAAAAAGTTGGTAGAAATACGGGCTAATATACTGCGTTAATATGAAGGTGATTTCTGTATTTTGAATTTTGGATTAACAGAAATGTGTGTTAAAGGTACAGAGGATATACTTTAAATTTAGAGAATTTTCTCAATTTGGATTAACAGAAGCGTCTGTAAACTTAACGGAAAAGGTACTGGTCGTTTTCTGCCAGGACATTATCTGTTTCTCTACGGCGTATTACGTCTGGTCTCTTCGGTGTGTTCTGAGGAACTTTCTGGACCAACTCGGGGACACTGATCAGTCACACCGGCTTTACTGCCGACGGCCGGCCGTCTGGTTGGTGTGTCACGACCTTAACAAGCTGACATTTGAGCAGAGTTCTAGTCTATTTATAAACATGTGGTCAATGCAGGAAGCTGATTGAGTGCCATCCCTTTTTATACATATTCTAGTCGGTTTATTAATTACCTGCGATAACCCACATGCCGTTGCTGTGCTCATTAATTTGCTTTTCCTAGGACAGTCAGAATAATTCCAATCTATGTTGAAGTCACCCATTAAGTACGTTTCAAGAGTCATACTACTAGCATGATCTAGCATATCACATATTTTGTCCAAATACCAACTGTTAGCATTTGGAGGTCTGTAACAGCAACCTATGAGTATTGGCTTAAAGGTATAGTGGAGAATTTTGGAACTAACCCGGGTGGATCATCAAAACTATTGGTCCTCCTAGTTCTCGTGGTCCTCGTCCCCCTCGGCCTCTAGGCGCACCCCTAGATCTTGGTCGGGATGAACAAGGCACGGGCTCGTAGTCAATATCAGATCCCACAAGACTGGACCGGTGGCGAGTCTGACATAGTGGAAAAAGTGCAAATCTTCTTTTGGAAAGTAGGCTTGTATGAGCCATGCCGACAGCAACTTGTAAACAGAGCGTGCACGAGGAGAACTAGGCTCGTGCACGCTCTCTCGTGCACACGTTTAATAGGCGTTCCCACTCGGGAGCAGGTAGAGTGTTGCGCATGTGCATTTTTTCAAAAAGTGGAGAGGGCGGTTCTTTTCTAAAATTCGGGAAAATCCTCCACTATACCTTTAAGATGTTTCAGACTAACTTTTAGCCAAATTACTTCAATACTAGAATACATTAAATCTGGCATCACTTTGACAGGCATATGATGTTGAATATAGATAGCAACTCCTCCATATGCATTCCTGTTCAATCATTAGTCTGAATGAGTTTCGGACACTGCCAATATGTGCAAGTTATTTGGTTGCAGTATATCTGTTAAATCACTCAATTTATTCCTGAGACTGCATATATTAATATGGGCAATTTTAAGACCTTTCTTTGGTGGTTTATGTAACATACCAAAGATCACTATCTTTTTTTTTTTTTATTCTACTTTTAGATTCCATGTCGGAGCAAACGGTTTACAGAAAATGACTATTCATTCATATTCATGGATTATAAGAATAGTTGAAGATTAATTTAATAGTTGACAACTAATCCATTAGTCTTTGCATCTCTATAAAAATGCCTGTTTTTACAGTGGACCCTGGTGTGATGGGATTAGTCTGTCAGCTCTGCAATAAGCTGTAACCCCACAGATCAATATCAGTACCTGATCAAAATTCATATTGATTGTGAATCAGGTCTCAGATGTGGGTGTAACGACCCTCAGTTCTGGTTCAGGCTCTAGTCATCTCACGTCTAGACTAGGGGTGCATTGATATAGGCCTATCCACTCAATATCGTTATCACATTGCGCAAAATTATATCCAAATTGTCGCAATGGGCCTATGTCACGCACAGAGCTGTGTCTTTTCATTATGGTTGCCCGTAGAGACGATGTCAGTTTGTACTCTTTCTATTTAGCTGTTGCTGCAGATTAATCGATTCCTGAGTAGTTTCCTCTTCTTATATATCCTTCTTACATACCATCCTGAGTGTTTTCACCCTGTGATGTGAAGCTGCTAGTTGATCTGTATGATCCCATGAAGTGGCGTATGTATGACACGCCAATTCGTATTCCATTTAGGCGTGTTATCAAGACGCATACTCGCATTTTAGCGTGTTTATCAACGCAATTCGTCCGTCATTGACCTAACATTACGAGTGAATTTTCAACGTAGCGAGTAGAATAAAGGGACGCAAATCCACGGATGGGTAAAACACAGGACTTTCACCCCGCGTGTGGCAATTTTCAGCCGTTTTTTGTTTTTTTTAAGCCTTCCCCAATGTTTCTTTTCCTAAACCCAACCACTTATTGTTTCCCTAAGCGTGTTTGTCGTTATTTTCCGTGTTTTTGTCGGTTTTTTTTGTGTTACTAAAGCCTTTCCCACTGTTCTTTTCCTAAACCCAACCTTTTTTTATTTTTTTTTACATGCGTGACGTTGTTCTCGCGATAGTACGTCACGTTCTCGCGATAGTACGTCACGTTCTCGCTATAGTACGTCACGTTCTCGCTATAGTACGTCACGTTCTCGCTATAGTACGTCACGTTCTCGCGATAGTACGTCACGTTCTCGCTATAGTACGTCACGTTCTCGCAATAGTACGTCACGTTCTCGCTATAGTACGTCACGTTCTCGCTATAGTACGTCACGTTCTCGCTATAGTACGTCACGTTCTCGCTATAGTACGTCACGTTCTCGCAATAGTACGTCACGTTCTCGCTATAGTACGTCACGTTCTCGCTATAGTACGTCACGTTCTCGCTATAGTACGTCACGTTCTCGCAATAGTACGTCACGTTCTCGCTATAGTACGTCACGTTCTCGCGATAGTACATCACGTTCTCGCGATAGTACATCACGTTCTCGCGATAGTACGTCACGTTCTCGCTATAGTACGTCACGTTCTCGCTATAGTACGTCACGTTCTCGCGATAGTACGTCACGTTCTCGCGATAGTAGGTCACGTTCTCGCGATAGTACGTCACGTTCTCGCGATAGTACATCACGTTCTCGCGATAGTATGTCACGTTCTCGCTATAGTACGTCACGTTCTCGCGATAGTACATCACGTTCTCGCGATAGTATGTCACGTTCTCGCTATAGTACATCATGTCGTACGCCAGGTTTGCTGCAAAGCATATCCCTCCGCCCAAGTAGCAGGAGTAGCAGAGCTTCACCTTTCTGAGAATATAGTTCCCAGTATGTATACGGTTAGAAGATGGCTGTGTGTCATGCGACCTTGTTATTTGTACACGCTGTGACTCTACAAATCACAACATGGAAATAGGAACATGTTGGCGTTATTTTGTCACTTATTGGGAGCAGTAGGCTAGATGGAGCCGGTTACCTCCAGGATCTGTGCTAAACTAGGCTAGATGGAGCCAGTTACCTCCAGGATCTGTGCTAAGCTAGGCTAGATGGAGCCAGTTACCTCCAGGATCTGTGCTAAACTAGGCTAGATGGAGCCAGTTACCTCCAGGATCTGTGCTAAGCTAGGCTAGATGGAGCCAGTTACCTCCAGGATCTGTGCTAAGCTAGGCTAGATGGAGCCAGTTACCTCCAGGACCTGTGCTAAACTAGGCTAGATGGAGCCAGTTACCTCCAGGATCTGTGCTAAACTAGGCTAGATGGAGCCAGTTACCTCCAGGACCTGTGCTAAACTAGGCTAGATGGAGCCAGTTACCCCCAGGATCTGTGCTAAGCTAGGCTAGATGGAGCCAGTTACCTCCAGGATCTGTGCTAAACTAGGCTAGATGGAGCCAGTTACCTCCAGGATCTGTGCTAAACTAGGCTAGATGGAGCCAGTTACCTCCAGGATCTGTGCTAAGCTAGGCTAGATGGAGCCAGTTACCTCCAGGATCTGTGCTAAACTAGGCTAGATGGAGCCAGTTACCTCCAGGATCTGTGCTAAACTAGGCTAGATGGAGCCAGTTACCTCCAGGATCTGTGCTAAACTAGGCTAGATGGAGCCAGTTACCTCCAGGATCTGTGCTAAACCAGCACAGATCCTGGAGGTAACCGGCTCCATCTAGCCTAGTTTAGCACAGATCCTGGAGGTAACCGGCTCCTAGGCTAGATGGAGCCAGTTACCTCCAGGATCTGTGCTAAGCTAGGCTAGATGGAGCCGGTTACCTCCAGGATCTGTGCTAAGCTAGGCTAGATGGAGCCGGTTACCTCCAGGATCTGTGCTAAACTAGGCTAGATGGAGCCGGTTACCTCCAGGATCTGTGCTAAGCTAGGCTAGATGGAGCCAGTTACCTCCAGGATCTGTGCTAAGCTAGGCTAGATGGAGCCGGTTACCTCCAGGTTCTGTGCTAAGCTAGGCTAGATGGAGCCGGTTACCTCCAGGATCTGTGCTAAGCTAGGCTAGATGGAGCCAGTTACCTCCAGGATCTGTGCTAAGCTAGGCTAGATGGAGCCGGTTACCTCCAGGATCTGTGCTAAGCTAGGCTAGATGGAGCCAGTTACCTCCAGGATCTGTGCTAAGCTAAGCTAGATGGAGCCGGTTACCTCCAGGATCTGTGCTAAGCTAGGCTAGATGGAGCCGGTTACCTCCAGGATCTGTGCTAAGCTAGGCTAGATGGAGCCGGTTACCTCCAGGATCTGTGCTAAGCTAGGCTAGATGGAGCCAGTTACCTCCAGGATCTGTGCTAAGCTAGGCTAGATGGAGCCGGTTACCTCCAGGATCTGTGCTAAGCTAGGCTAGATGGAGCCAATTACCTCCAGGATCTGTGCTAAGCTAGGCTAGATGGAGCCGGTTACCTCCAGGATCTGTGCTAAACTAGGCTAGATGGAGCCAGTTACCTCCAGGACCTGTGCTAAACTAGGCTAGATGGAGCCAGTTACCTCCAGGATCTGTGCTAAACTAGGCTAACGGTGGAACCGTCAGACAGAGTTATGACACCCAGTGAGATGAGAAGGGTATGTATGGACTTATCTAACTCTGGGGGATACGGGGAATAAGACAAACTCCCAATAAGTCGGCGTGTTCCTTTAAGATATTTCTGTCCGTTAAAATCTCATGTTTTTCTGATACTAATGACACATTAGGTTAGGTTACTTTATTGGTACCCGTAGGTAAACTAGTTTTACAGTCTAAGAGGCAGGACATCCTTAAAACTTTGTAGACCACAACATAACATTAAAACATATAAAAACAGGTAGTAAAACATGGATAAAAAGGAATAGGAAATAGCATGACCAAAGTGCTTGTGCGTTTTGTGCTGCAAATAATTTTACCGTTTGTTTAACAGAGTGATTGCCGCTGGTTTTTAAATCTTGTAGTTCTGTAACCAGGAACTCTTAGCCTCCGTCCAGAGGGGAGAGACTGGAAGTCCCTATTCAGAGGGTGTAGGCTATCTTCTTTGATAGCCGTAGCTATCCGCTGTACTTGTTTAGCATACAGGGATGGGGGCTGCAGCTGGGACTCCCCAGTCAGCTTACTTGACCATTTTACTATTTGGTTTAGGCGATTCTTGTGCTTGACTGAAACACACCCAGACCATGCCACTAGGGAGAAAGATATAATGGTTTCGATAAAAACAAAAAAAACATCATATCTTTCTCCTTAGTGGCTCGGACACACATGTCTGTGTGTTTGTGTGAAAGCTGTCATTAAGCAGCTGTAGGAAGGCTTTCGGAAATGTCAACAGATGAGGGATCAGCTCACACGGGGCAACAAATCACGTTAACACAGGCACGCACATACATACATAGTAAGCTGTTTTACATTTAAAATGTCAAATGCCCGTTGGGTACCGTTGGGTCCCGACGGGCTCGGTTCGGGTATCCATCCTCTAATACCGATAGTTTGGAAAATGCCTAATATCGGCCGGGCTCTACAACTAATCATGCAACGAAATCCCGACTGTTTGCTGTCCTGGCTCCTAAATGGTGGAACGAGGTCCCTGTTGACGTCAGGACGGCCGAAAGCCTAGTCTCCTTTAGCGCTATATAACGTGCTTTATCTAAACACGCTTGGTCGGGACTATTGCCGTCCCTTTAGCGCTATAAGTAAACGTCTTGGTCGGGACTATAGCCGTCCCTTTAGCGCTATAAGTAAACGTCTTGGTCCGGACTATTGACGTCCCTTTTGACGCAGTTATGTTAATGAAAAAGTCTTTGGTGGGCGTACGTTTCTGTGACACGCGGGAATAACGGGATGGTTGAGTTTAGGAAAAGGTCGTGGGTGGGCGTACGTTTCCGTGACACGCGGGAAGAACGGGACTAGGGTTGGGTATGGTTTGGTTTTTTTCCGATACCGGTGCTAAAGCGGTACTTTTAAAACGGCGCGGTGCCTGAACCGATACTTTTTAAGAAAGTAAAAAAAAAAAAAGAAGAAAAAAAAAGAAGGGTACTAAACAACAGTCGGCGACATGTAAGAACAACTTGTTTATTACTACGACCATATGGTCAAAATTAAATGATTTAATAGTAATGTAATAACTATAACTTATAATAAACAATAACTTATTTCACCAGTAAATTGCTGTTGAATGACAAAAACAACCACCAGATGGGAAAAGGGTATTTTACAATAACTTTGAATGCACCGCGAGGCTGTAGGTTACCAGTTTCAGTGAACGCACCGTCTGTGTTTCTCAGACGTCGTCATCTGCTGCTGCAGAGCAGACTGTTGAAATACAGTCACACTTTACACTGTTTAACGTTAGCTGTCAGCATTTAACCTGTTTAATCCAGCTGCTAGCTAAAGCTAGGCTAACGTTACCTGCTGTTGAGTGGAGTGGAAAGTCAGGCACCCAAATTTTCCTTCTTATTCGGTCTCGTTGCTACCATTTAGGTCGGAACCGGTGCCCTAATGGCACCGCGTTTCGGTACTCAACCCTAAACAGGACGGTTGAGTTTAGGGAAAGGTCGTGGGTTCTTCCGACGCTTTTTTCATCACATCAGACGCTGACAGCTATCGTCCACACGTCCATATTTTACGAATTCGGAGTGAGAATGGCTTGTTTCATATTAGGAACGATGGTTTAACTATGTCACATCTAATTGGCCTGATGGTATTTCTTTATTTTACTGAATATGCTATGTTGAAAAGATTACTCCGTCTGTAGGCTATATAGTTTTGTCTTTTTTAGTTGTTGTCTTAGTTGTATTTTTTTATAGTTTATAATCTTTTATTAACACTTGAATATATATTTATCATATTTTTGTACACACAGTCTTTGAAAAAGCTCTATCTTAAAGCTAATGTACTTGCACTAACTACTTAATTGGAAGTCACTTTGGATAAAAGCGTCAACTAAATGACATGTAATGTAACAGTTTAAATATACTTTATATTTAGTTTATAACTGTGTAAAAACACATTGATTTCAAAGGTTTACAGCTGTGGTTAGCTAGTTGCCGAGTTGACTGATTAATCCTGTCACACCAGGGTCCATTGTAAAAACAGCATTTTTTTTTTTTAAAGCTGCAGAGATTAATCGATAGGTTGTCAACCAATACATACAGCACCAACTACTTCGATCAGTCATTTTCTTTATGAAAACATGGCAAAATCCTCTTATTCCAGCTCATCAATGTGTATATTTTCTAAAATATGTGTATATTGTTTATTAATTTTCATGTCAAATGCACATGCAGTTGGACTTTGCTGAGACAATTAAAAACCGTGTTTTCACAGTGGACCCTGGTGTGACAGGTTAATCTGAATCTGATAACTCAGTCAAAAACACCACAAATCAATCAATATCGGTTTTATACAACCTATGATCAATATCCGTATCGATTCTGAATCGGCTGTCAGATTAATGACAATGTTTTTTTTAATGAATTGTCATGTTGAATGCTGGACTTTACTGAGACAACTTAAAACCCGTTTTTACAGTGGACCCTGGTGTGAGAGGGGTGTTTTCACGTTGAATTAAATGTGTGAAATCAGACTTTTAACGTAACTTTTGAGTGACGCAGCCGCAGTTTAACGTTAGCTCGGTGTTGTTTACTTACCTTGAACGTCCAGTCCGTCCGGTACTCCCGCCGTAAGTCCAACACAGATGACAGACAGCAGAACCGGGAGAGTCCAACCCATGTTTGGCGTCCAAAGTAACGGTTCGGGAGACAGAACCTAACGTAGAGAAGCGGGAGCTGAGAAGGAGCGCGAGGAGAACCGGAGCCGGAGAGAGAACCAGCCAACGGACAGAGCAGGAGGGTTCACGAGCTCCGCTGGAAACTGCTGCTGGCGCGCGCGGCCGCGGCGCGCTCAGCTCTCCAAACGGCTTGTGCGCGCGACGCAGAGTGACTGGCGGTGATTAGCATAAAGCGCGCGAGTGAAGAGAGAGACTGTCAAGTATATTTTACACTTAATGAAGTCTTTTTTATTTTTTTTTGTTAAAATTATTTAATTTAAAAAGGAAAACAAACACACTACATATGTTTATATATTATTATAAATATATACATTAATAAATAAAGGGATAAAAACCGTGAAGTGATGAAACAGTGGTTCCCCATCACCAAACCCACTAGACTCCATGTAAATAATCAGGACTTTTAGTGTGTATAGAGCCAGCATATCTCCACCAGACTCCATGTAAATAATCAGGACTTTTAGCGTGTATAGAGCCAGCATATCTCCACCAGACTCCATGTAAATAATCAGGACTTTTAGTGTGTATAGAGCCAGCATATCTCCACCAGACTCCATGTAAATAATCTGGACTTTTAGCGTGTATAGAGCCAGTATAGCTCCACCAGACTCCATGTAAATAATCAGGACTTTTAGTGTGTATAGAGCCAGCATATTTCCACCAGACTCCATGTAAATAATCAGGACTTTTAGCGTGTATAGAGCCAGCATATCTCCACCAGACTCCATGTAAATAATCAGGACTTTTAGCGTGTATAGAGCCAGCATATCTCCACCAGACTCCATGTAAATAATTAGGACTTTTAGCGTGTATAGAGCCAGCCTATCTCCACATGTAAATGGGTGAATTAAGGGTTTAATTCAACCAAACCAGAGTGGTGATTGTTGGAACAGTGGAAAGATGAACCAAGACGGCTTTTGATAGTTTTATTTAGTTTCTGTCCACTTTGAATGAAGTGTGTTTTACCATGATAAAAGTACTGATTATTTGCATGGAGTCTGGTGTAGTTTGGTGATGGTGATTTCGCGGCTGTTTCATGTTAAACTAAAAGGATCTTACTCTTTAACTAAAAGGTCTATCTCTGTAGGGATCCTTTCATAATGTTGTCAGACACTTAGAATAATAATCTGAGTCTGTCAGCAGCAACAACAGAATTTTTAGTGGACATAAATTGAAGGTGCCCAAAAAAGTGGGGTCCAGGGAACCCTAGGGGAATGTATTAATCCATGTAATCCAAATTGAGAAAATTCTCTAAATTTAAAGTATATCCTCTGTACCTTTAACACACATTTCTGTTAATCCAAAATTCAAAATACGGAAAATCACCTTCATATTAACGCAGTATATTAGCCCGTATTTCTACCAACTTTTTTTAACAGCGTAGAAGCTAACGGCTCCGACACACAGAGCAGACGGCCGACAGTCGGCAGTAAAGCCAGTCGGACTGATCAGTCTCCCCGAGTTGGTCCAGAAAGTTCCTCAGAACACACCGAAGAGACTCAGATTACGTACTTTTTAACTGCACAAAATGTACGTTCTCGTATTACTTTTAAATAGAGATGCACCGATTCCAACTTTCTAGGCCGATTCCCATTTCTGATTTTCTTTGAGTTAGACCAGCTGATACCGATTTTAGCCGATTTCATGTTTTCTAACCACTTTACAGCACACACACATATTTATTTTCTATCTTTTCTTTAACAGAACATGTGTTGAACAGATAATGGATCACTATAAAATAGAACTATATAAATTACTCCTGGTGTGGGACATTCACACACATCTAAAGAGCAATGTTAGAACCATTTCCTTCTTTTCACATCAATATCAACTAAAGAAATGTGATTTAGGTTTTTGGTGTCGTCCCTCCACGCCCTACTTTCTCCTTGCAGGTGTTGCATATTGTAAACTTGTTATCTTCTGCACACACGCTGAAGAATTCCCAAACAGCTGACATGTTGCAGGTTAATTCACCAGGTTCCTACATGTGGAGAATAGCGCCGACACACGGCGGAGAAGTTGAGAGAAAGAGAGCGTGCTGTGGCGTCCGTGCTGTGGCGTCCGTGTGTGTGTGCGTCCTTGAGAACTGTAACTTTCCGTTCCGGTCACCGGCCGGTCTATCGGTGCATGTCTACTTTTAAAATAAGAGGAGAATAAGCATGAGCATGTCAAATCCATGCCCAAATTGGGCAGCGTTAGCGTAGAGCATCAGGTGTGTGAAAACCTGAAGGCCACAACAACAAAAGACTTGCTGCTGTTTTCTTATACGAGCGTCCAAACAGCACATGGACAGCTGTTAGTTTGTGTTAACTGCAGCAGCCCGGTCTCACAGCAGTTTGTGTAAATGTTACGTTTTTCTTGGGGGACAACACAGGACAACACAGGACTTTCACCCGGGCGAGCGGGGATCGCGCCCCGCGTGTGGCGTTTTGTTTCCCGTAGTCTTCCTAATCACAACCGTCCCGTTATTGTGGCGCGTCCCCCGCGGCCGTCTCCCAGCGTGTGTGAGGTGCCTTTTCAGCCGTCTCTCGCCGTGTGTGAGGCGACTTTTCGGCCGTCTCTCGGCGTGTTAGGCGTCTTTTCGTCCGTCTCCCGGCGTGTATAAGGCGCCTTTTCGGCCGTCTCTCGGCGTGTGTGAGGCGTCCTTTTTGGCTGTCTCCCGGCATGTGAGGCGACTTTTCGGCAGTCTCCCGGCGTATATGAGGCGACTTTTCGGCCGTCTCCCGGCGTGTGAGGCAACTTTTCGGCCGTCTCTCGGCGTGTTAGGCGTCCTTTTCGGCCGTCTCCCGGCGTGTATGAGGCGTCCTTTTCGGCCGTCTCCTGGCGTGTATGAGGCGTCCTTTTCGGCCGTCTCCCGGCGTGTATGAGGCGTCCTTTTCGGCCGTCTCCCGGCGTGTATGAGGCGTCCTTTTCGGCCGTCTCCCGGCGTGTATGAGGCGTCCTTTTCGGCCGTCTCCTGGCGTGTATGAGGCGTCTTTTCGGCCGTCTCCCGGCGTGTATGAGGCGTCTTTTCGGCTGTCTCCCGGCGTGTATGAGGCGTCCTTTTCGGCCGTCTCCCGGCAGGTATGAGGTGCCTTTTTGGCCATCTCTCAGCGTGTGTGAGGCGACTTTTCGGCCGTCTCCCGGCGTGTGAGGCAACTTTTCGGCCGTCTCTCGGCGTGTTAGGCGTCCTTTCGGCCGTCTCCCGGCGTGTGTGAGGCGTCCTTTTCGGCCGTCTCCAGGCGTGTGTGAGGCGTCCTTTTCGGCCGTCTCCCGGCGTGTGTGAGGCGTCCTTTTCGGCCGTCTCCCGGCGTGTGAGGCGTCCTTTTCGGCCGTCTCCAGGCGTGTGTGAGGCGTCCTTTTCGGCCGTCTCCAGGCGTGTGTGAGGCGTCCTTTTCGGCCGTCTCCAGGCGTGTGTGAGGCGTCCTTTTCGGCCGTCTCCCGGCGTGTGAGGCGTCCTTTTCGGCCGTCTCCCGGCGTGTGAGGCGTCCTTTTCGGCCATCTCCTGGCGTGTGTGAGGCGTCCTTTTCGGCCATCTCCTGGCGTGTGTGAGGCGTCCTTTTCGGCCGTCTCCCGGCGTGTATGAGGCGTCCTTTTCGGCTGTCTCCCGGCGTGTATGAGGCGTCCTTTTCGGCCGTCTCCCGGCGTGTATGAGGCGTCCTTTTCGGCCGTCTCCCGGCAGGTATGAGGCGCCTTTTCGGCCGTCTCTCGGCGTGTTAGGCGTCCTTTCGGCCGTCTCCCGGCGTGTATGAGGCGTCTTTTCGGCCGTCTCCCGGCATGTATAAGGCGTCTTTTCGGCCGTCTCCCGGCGTGTGAGGCGTCCTTTTCGGCTGTCTCCCGGCGTGTGAGGCGTCCTTTTCGGCCGTCTCCCGGCGTGTGAGGCGTCCTTTTCGGCCGTCTCCAGGCGTGTGTGAGGCGTCCTTTTCGGCCGTCTCCAGGCGTGTGTGAGGCGTCCTTTTCGGCCGTCTCCCAGCGTGTGTGAGGCGTCCTTTTCGGCCGTCTCCCGGCGTGTGAGGCGTCCTTTTCGGCCGTCTCCAGGCGTGTGTGAGGCGTCCTTTTCGGCCGTCTCCCGGCGTGTGAGGCGTCCTTTTCGGCCATCTCCCGGCGTGTGAGGCGTCCTTTTCGGCCATCTCCCGGCGTGTGTGAGGCGTCCTTTTCGGCCGTCTCCCAGCGTGTGTGAGGCGTCCTTTTCGGCCGTCTCCCGGCGTGTGTGAGGCGTCCTTTTCGGCCGTCTCCCAGCGTGTGTGAGGCGTCCTTTTCGGCTGTCTCCCGGCGTGTATGAGGCGTCCTTTTTGGCTGTCTCCCGGCGTGTATGAGGCGTCCTTTTCGGCCGTCTCCTGGCGTGTGTGAGGCGTCCTTTTCGGCCATCTCCTGGCGTGTGTGAGGCGTCCTTTTCGGCCGTCTCCCAGCGTGTGTGAGGCGTCCTTTTCGGCTGTCTCCCGGCGTGTGTGAGGCGTCCTTTTCGGCCGTCTCCAGGCGTGTGTGAGGCGTCCTTTTCGGCCGTCTCCCAGCGTGTGTGAGGCGTCCTTTTCGGCCGTCTCCCGGCGTGTGAGGCGTCCTTTTCGGCCGTCTCCAGGCGTGTGTGAGGCGTCCTTTTCGGCCGTCTCCCGGCGTGTGAGGCGTCCTTTTCGGCCATCTCCCGGCGTGTGAGGCGTCCTTTTCGGCCATCTCCCGGCGTGTGTGAGGCGTCCTTTTCGGCCGTCTCCCGGCGTGTGTGAGGCGTCCTTTTCGGCCGTCTCCCAGCGTGTGTGAGGCGTCCTTTTCGGCCGTCTCCCAGCGTGTGTGAGGCGTCCTTTTCGGCCGTCTCCCGGCGTGTGTGAGGCGTCCTTTTCGGCCGTCTCCCAGCGTGTGTGAGGCGTCCTTTTCGGCTGTCTCCCGGCGTGTATGAGGCGTCCTTTTTGGCTGTCTCCCGGCGTGTATGAGGCGTCCTTTTCGGCCGTCTCCTGGCGTGTGTGAGGCGTCCTTTTCGGCCATCTCCTGGCGTGTGTGAGGCGTCCTTTTCGGCCGTCTCCCAGCGTGTGTGAGGCGTCCTTTTCGGCTGTCTCCCGGCGTGTATGAGGCGTCCTTTTTGGCTGTCTCCCGGCGTGTATGAGGCGTCCTTT
>NC_050182.1:2559456-2564456 GCF_008315115.2 Sander lucioperca | reverse complement strand
GACTGCAGTCAAGCTCGCCGTCCGTCTCTCGCATCTCCGTGGTCAAACCAGCTGCCGCTAAAATTAAGCCGGCAGAGCAGAGTGAAGTCTCGGTGACCAGAGCAGACGTAGTAACGTCTCTCGCCAAACAATGTCTGATCACTAATGAAATGAGCTGGTTTGACCACTAGACCAGAACACAGGACCTTCTTCCTGTATGTACTTTCTTGCTCCCGCCCCCAGACATATCCGACCAATAAGAGGGCTGGATGTTCTTGCCTGATTTGTAATGACGCATTTTGGTACGTGTGGTATTTTTCCAGGTGTGAAACCAAACCACGGCAAATCACTCCAAGTTTACTAACTCACCACCTGATTCGGACCAAAGCAAACCAACTACAGGTGTGTGTAAACGCCCTCAGACATCCTGCTGCACACTACATTACAAACTTGAACTTGGGATCAAAGTCTCAGAAGACAAAAACTTTTAAAAAGGCGTCAAAAAAAAGGTGACAAAAACACGCGGATGTGGTATTAGAGCGAGCTCCGATACTGAACACAGAAGATTAATTTCAGCTGCTTATGGAATCAACTTTGGACCCAAAAACGTCCTTTGTTAATTCCTTATACTGTACTGTCAATCTGATTCTCGTCTTCAGGGTTCCAAATTAGCACCATCCACCAGCCAAATGCTGGTAAAATATGCAATTGGCTGCTAGATTTGCTTCACTCACCAGCCAAAGAAACAATGGTAATCTATTGAGTGGCTGGTGAAATTTGAACATTCACTAGCCATTTGGCTGGTGGACCAAAAAGTTAATTTTGAACCCTGTTTGTCTTTTATCTAGTGGTATTTTTCAACAGATAACGGACATATTTCTGAGAATTTCTCCAACGTGGGTGTGACATAGATTTTATGATATAAAATAGTTGGAACTGTTTAGGATTTTGCAAAGTTTGCCTGATTAAACTAAGCCTTATAGCAACGGCTGTAGTGGCCCAATCCCAAAGTCCGGACTCACAGACTCACGGACTTTGGTGCGCGTTCTCCTGAAATTCCTAAGGGCTTAGGGTTGTCCCAATGTTGAATTTCAAAGGGCGAGAGGGTTTGAGGACACACTTACCGAGCCCTTTCCGTGAGTCTGCATCGATGCAGACTTCACCAAAGGGAATTACCCACAGTTCAAAGCATAGTGACGTTTACCGCGGAGACCGTGGGGAAATCTGGAAATTACAAAAGGTAAACAACGGCACGCCACACGACCACGGAACAGACCAGCCTGTCGTCCAGCTCGTAAAACAAGAGGTTGAAAACGTGGAATCAGGCAGCCGTCTCCTGGGCCTTGGCCGTGTGGAAAGCTACAAACTTAAAATGAAAATTCCCAAACCGGCAAGTGTCAGCAACATCTTTGTTATTAAACGCCAAGGTAACGTGATCTGGTGAAGTGCTGTCCCAATCCCATTTCTACCTATCTGAGCCCATGTGGCCTCACACACTCACTCACTCAGCACCTGAGATCAGTTAGTCTGGTACCCCTTTTCCACCAACAAGAACCAGGTGCTGGTTCGGAGCTAGAGCTGGTGCCGGTTCGGAGTTGGTTCGACTGACGAGCCTCCAAAGAACCGGTTTGCTTTTCCACAAACTAAAGAGCCAGCACAGAGCCAGGTCTGACGTCACTGTATACGTCTCATCTTTCCCAGCAACACAAACACACCATCAACAAAGGCGGACGTTGCTTTGCTATGGATGTTCATGGCTTTGCGGACCTACATCGGCATCCAAACTCGGAGGATCCAACGTGTTCGCGCGGCTCGCCTTTAAAGTGCAAGAAAGCAGCTTGTTTCCTCCTCTGACCAATGCTGTGTTTGTTTACTCGCGTCCATCGTGTTCATCTGCTAATTCAAAAATGGCGGTCACAAGTTTCTGTTCATCTTGTTGGTCACGGTAACCCCGCCCCCAGCCGCTGACGTAAGCGGTTTTTACTTCTGGCTCAGCAGTGATTTGGTGCTACTTAAGAACCACTTTTACTGGTTCGGAGCTGGTGCTTTGGTGGTCGAAAAAACAAAGAACCGATTTCAAACTAGGCTCTGGCTCCGAACCAGCTCCAGCTCTGCCTTGGTGGAAAAGGGGAGAGTCCTTAGTCCTTAGTCCTCAGGGCTCACTTTGGGATAGGGCCGACGTAGGTAAAGAGAAGTACTTCCACTCTTGTTAGGGGTAACAAGAGTACAAAGTCACATGTCCCTGCGGGGCCCGTGGTGGATGAGATAGTGAAGAAATATTTATTTATTTTGATCATTTTTAACTGCTATTTAATGTTTTATGTAAATCCCTCTGAATTGCCCTGTTGCTGTAATGTGCTGTAGAAATAAAGCTGCCTCGCCTAAAAACCAAGAAAACACCAACATGAATCCAGTAAACACGGAGCACATTCGTCTCTTCACACAGTTTCCATTTTCTCTCCTTCAGACAAACAATGACACACTCTGTTTACAGGAAGTCATGTGGCTCACCTCTGTTTATATATGAATAGATATTTGATGTGTACCTCGGCCGTCTCGGGGGAAGTAGAGCAGCAGGATGTTGCTGCAGAAGTTGCTCAGGTTGTCCAGAGACTTGAGATGCTGCTGAAGTTTCCCGTTGGGCAGTTTGGACTTCAGGATGGGAGCCAAGTGACCGAAGACGTAGGCATCCAGAGAGGAAGGCCTGCAGATACACACACACAGAGATACACGCAGACACACACACACACACACACACACACACAGACACACAGACACACACACACACACACACACAGACAGTATTTTCAGGCTTCAACCAGTGAAAGACAGGCTCAGGGAGAGAGAGAGATAGATTGGTTAGGCATTGAAGTAGGAGATGAGGACAGCATCCAACAGCATGTCCTCCTCAGTTCTTGGTACTTGGTTGTTACGAAAATAAGTATCCCCCCCCCCCCCCCCCCCCCTACACCACATATTGCTTTCTGATCTGTGGGAAACACTGGATCATATCTGAGATCAACTCTGCATCAGGATCAACTTACGAGTCTCCGAAGAAGAACTTGTGTGAGCCGAGGCGTTGGGACAGCAGGTTCATACACTCTGCAGCGTCACGGTACAACTGGAACACACACGTTAGAATGACATCAAGAACCTTTAATTACACGTACACACACACACCAGAGATTTACATTATAACAGCATTCACATCAAAACAAAGACAATACACACACACACACACACAGACAAACAAAATACGCACGCATGCACACACAAACATGCATGCACACACACACACACACACACACACACACACACACACACACACACAGACAGACACACATACGAACACACACACACACACGTGTTCATACACACACACACACACAGACACACACACAGACACACACACAGACAGACACACATACGCACACACACACACACACACACACAAACGTGTTCATACACACACACACACACACACACACACACAGACAGACGCACGCACACACACGCGTGTTCATACACACACACGTTCATACACACACACACACACACACACACACACACACGCACACACACACACACACACGTGTTCATACACACACACACACACACACACACACACACACACACACACACACACACACACAGACACACACACGCGCATGCTCATACACACACATACACCCACACACACCCCCCCCCACACACACACCCCCCCACCCCACACACACACACACACACACACACACACACACACACACACACACACACACACACGTGTCCATACACAGTTCCACACTGACGTTTACTAAAGTTGCACAGTAAAAAAAAAAACGTCTGGACACCAGATCAGATCTTCTGGAGCTTTGCACCACATCTCATATGATCACTTTCCTTTTCACTCTCTCAAGCCATGAAAAAGCTACCAAAACGCTGAAAATAAGCGCCAAAAAGGCACCAAAAAAGCTCAGAAAAAGGTAACAAATACGCTGAAAATAAGGGCCCAAAAAGCAGACAAAAATGCAGAAAAAGGCGACAAAAAGGCCACCTAAAACGGCTCTGAGAACATCCTGGTGTATAATGGTGCCACAGTGAAATGAGTGCAGTAGTAGTTGAGGAGCAGCTGTTTCTGCTGAACTCAGAGTCTCAAACAGACGGAAACATTTCAGAAAATACATAAACGTCACCCTGACTGTGAAGTCTTCATGCCGACAGAAACAAATTGCTCTTTAACCAGCTTCTTCTGCCCTCCGACCTGTTTCCACACGCTCTTCCATAACCACACTTTTCCTACAGAAAAAAAACTAAAAAGAAAGCCGCTCCACACATTTTCCCTTTCCCTGTGAGTTTGTTCCAAACCACTTCACGGAGACGAGACGGAAAACTGTTGCTGCTGCATGTTGGGATGTTCCTACAGCCCATTAAACTCACATGTGTTTCCGTCACAAAGCAGAAACTCAGCAGACACACGGAACAAGAGCTTCTCAGACACTACGTTTCACATATTTCACTGTCAGCTCTGTATTACAAACATCTCTCGAATGTTTCTGCACAAATGTGGAAACTTTGACCGCCGAACTGCAGAGGGAAATCAGGAAATATCCTCTTTTGGTCCAAAGAATGGATCTGATATTGTATTTTGTAGAGATGCACGGATAGACCGGCCGGTGACCGGAATTGTCCGGTTTTCACGTGCTCGGCCATGACCGGCGACCAGCAGGTCAGTCTGACATATGGTGATTTAAAGGAGAATTCCGGTCAATTCCAACACGTAGCTCTGCTGTTTATAAATGTGGAGTGCTGTCAGTAGCTAGAAAAACAAACAATCGGTGCTGCCTACACCGTGTTATCCTCCTGCTAGAGTTAGCACCCAACAGGCTTAAACAGGGCAAGTTATAAACGTGCTTTTAGCCTCTAAACATGCTCGTAAATGTCATTACAAGTGCCTCCCCATGTGCAGTGATTCCTTCTGAGTGAACTCAGTGAATCTGACTGCAGTAGATGTGACAGAAAGG
>NC_050182.1:2551956-2554456 GCF_008315115.2 Sander lucioperca | reverse complement strand
ACAACGTCGGGGGATTTCACAGGTAGGACTGACTGGCAAGTTAGCCCATAGCTAGCATGATGCCTTCTATTTCTAGATCTAGATAAGTTTACTGGTACTTATCTGAACTAACGACATGATCACTGTCACTAAATATGAAGAAAACATTGACTTTCACTCGGTGCTATTTACTGACAGTAAAAACACCTCTTCCTCATCCCAGTCAGTCACCATAGTTCTAGTACTAGACTGGTACACAGTCACCATAGTTCTAGTACTAGGCTGGTACACAGTCACCATAGTTCTAGTACTAGGCTGATACACAGTCACCATAGTTCTAGTACTAGGCTGGTACACAGTCACCATAGTTCTAGTACTAGGCTGATACACAGTCACCATAGTTCTAGTACTAGGCTGATACACAGTCACCATAGTTCTAGTACTAGGCTGATACACAGTCACCATAGTTCTAGTACTAGGCTGGTACACAGTCACCATAGTTCTAGTACTAGGCTGATACAGTCACCATAGTTCTAGTACTAGGCTGATACAGTCACCATAGTTCTAGTACTAGGCTGATACAGTCACCATAGTTCTAGTACTAGGCTGATACACAGTCACCATAGTTCTAGTACTAGGCTGATACACAGTCACCATAGTTCTAGTACTAGGCTGAGGCACGTCTCCCCAACGTGACGTCATCACCAAATTGCGTTAAAAAACCGACTAAACGACTAAAATGACGAAAACTGGCCTTTAACACTATTTGGAGACATTTTTAACAATGATATACATATGTTGAGTGCTTTATGTACCCATTAATCAACAGTGGTGGTTAACCTGCAACATGGGCTTTAAACTTCAGATGTAAAGTTATTCTCTGTCAAAGTGACGTCAGAATGAATGGCAGTCAATGGGATGCTAACGGGAGCTGATGGCTTGGTTGGTGTGTAACGGCCTTAAAAGAACAGCGTGGCGTGACCTGCTCGTATATATGTTAATCTGACTTTGTTTCTCATAATATTCCTCACTGATAAGACTCAATCAAATTAAGTATTTTATTTCTTTTCTTGTTTGTCAAGCAATTCTATTAGGTTTACATTCTTGTCTTTTCATAGTCATAGTTAATATTTAATAATAAGCTATTGCTTATAGTAAGCTATACTACCACCATAGAACCTTATCATGGTCCATACCAGACCTGTAATCACTTACACACACATTGTTAACTCTTTAAAGTGATTTTAATGTATGTGAGATATATATGTGTTTGTTGTGTTACGGTTGTCTAAGCTACTGGATGCCTAAAATTTCCCTCAGGATGAATAAAGTATCTATCTATTAGGGCTGTTCGATTATGGAAGAAAAAAATATATATATATACCGTATTTTCCGGACTATAAGTCGCATCAGTCAAAAAATGCGTCATGAAGAGGAAAAAAACATATATAAGTCGCACTGGACTATAAGTCGCATTTATTTAGAAATTGATTTCACAAAATCCAAGACCAAGAACAGACATTTAATCTGGAAAGGTAAGTTATTCAACTACACAGTAGCACACAGAACAAGGGGCTGAATACGGTAGGTGTCCGGTATGTTAACGTAACACATTAACAGTTATTCAACTATACAACAGAATACAGAACAACTACCAGGCCGTGGAGACGTAACTGCACCGTTGACGTGCATCTACATCTGTGGACTCGTTCCTCCAGCTCTGGCCATCTTGCTTTCAGCGCGCGACTAGCTTTCTTTGTTTCCTTCATTGCAGTAAGAGTCACCTTTTCGCCAGTCCCTCACAAGTTTCTCTCTCACTCCAAACTTTCTTTCTGCTGCTCGATTACCGTTTTCGGCTGCATATTTTACTACCTGCAGTCACCTGCAGTTTCTTTTCTTTCTCAGTTGTCTTTAGGAGCAGCATATAGTTGTCACAAGCCTAGAACGCCCTCTGGCGGCTTCAGATGGTAATGTTTTCAGTATGAAATAACATTTAAAAACATGTTAAATTATAAATATTTTGATATATAAGTCGCATCTGACTATAAGTCGCAGGACCAGCCAAAGTATGAAAAAAAGTGCGACTTATAGTCCGGAAAATACGGTAATCACGATTATTTCAGTCAATATTGAAATCACGATAATTTAACAGGATTCCTCGCTGACTTCTGGAAAGATGTTGCAATAATTGAACTTAAAAAACTGTGAAAAAGTTAAATAAATCAACAGTAAAACACATACAACTGTGAAATGTTTGCAAAACGTAATGAGCAAAATAATTGTTTTTATCGATTATTCAGGTTTTGTGATCACTGGGAGCCGAAATCATAATCATGATTAAATTTTGATTAATTGCACAGCCCTACTTTCTATCTATCAGAAGGATAACGTTGGCGCCAGCGTCCTCGTTTCCAAATGTCTCCGGCTGTGTCTGTCCAGACTATTATGGCGTTTTTCCATTACATGGTACCTGCTCGACTCGACTCGACACACTGTGCGTCCGTTTTCCGTTGCATATTTT
>NC_050182.1:2546956-2549456 GCF_008315115.2 Sander lucioperca | reverse complement strand
AGTAATCTTCTCTTGAGCTGTGAATTTTCCCTTCATACTTTTCCCGTTTGAACTTTTGAGATTCACCTTCAGAACACAAGACGAAATAAGAGTTTAAAATTGAATGTAGGGCTGCAAATAACGATTATTTTCACAGTCGATTAATCTGTCGATTATTTTCTCGATTAATCGATTAGTTGTTTGATCTATAAAAATGTCAAAACATGGTGAAAAATGTGGATCAGTGTTTCCTAAAGCCTAAGAGGACGTCCTCAAATGTCAAAAGATCTTCAGTTTCCTGTCCCAGAGGAGAGAAGAAACTAGAAGATATTCACATTTAACAAGCTGGAATCAGAGAAATCTGATTTTTTTTAATAAAAAAATGACTCAAACGATTATCAAAATAGTTGGCGATTAATTTAATAGTTGACAACTAATCGATTCATCGTTGCAGCTCTAATTGAATGTGCAAAATAGTTTTTCTCGATGGCATTTTCAGTTCAGATGGGAAAGACTGGCGGAGCAGGTTCACCTCTACTAACATCTGTATGATTCTCCACGTTCAGACTAGAGGGTGACAACTTTTTGGGACTCCTACGGTCACGGTATTTCACTGTTGGTAACGTGATAGAGACGCAATAGAGCACACATGTTAAACTCAAGGCTGGCGGGCCAAATCCGGCCCCCCGCAAAATTCTGATCCGGCCCGCATATCAATTTACGTTCACAACAGATTTTGGCCCACCTAGATATGAGCCAAACCAAAAGGACGGGAAACTGTGTTACAGACTGCAGTTGTGCGACACTCAAAGCAGAATTTGGCAGACTTGCCGACTTTGAGACTCAGAAATTGCCACAGAACCAGAGAGTTTACATATTCAGGCTGTGTTTGCGCTTGTTTTTAAAATGTGATTTTCTATTTTTATTTTCTTATTTATTATTGCTGTCCATCCCTGTCTGTCTGTTATTTATTGTATGTTAAAGTGTATTTTTATGTGCTGCCTTCTTGGCCAGGGCTCACTTGTAAAAGAGATTTTAATCTCAATGTGATTTTTCCCTGGTAAAATAAAGGTTAAATTAAAAAAAATTAAAAAAAACACGTAGTAAAAAAATGTAATCTTTGTTTTGCTTGAAGTGCTAAACTCTATGATGGCTAAGGAACGTTTTAGGGCTTCATGTCGACCAAACTGTTAGTGAGAAAGCTATGTGAGACACAAATAATACAGTCAAAGGTATTATTCTACTTTTCGGTTGAAAAAAAGCATGTCAGACATGTCTGGCCCTTAATGTGATTCTCATTTTCCAGTATGGCCGCTGGAATAGAGCTTAGAAATCAACGGGAGCAGGACAGAGAAATGTGTGTTTTGAGTGTGAGAAGATGGTTTTATTACGTAATGAAATGGACTAGACCTGCAGGTAATACATGTTACCTAGACCTGTAGGTAATACATGTTACCTATAGACCTGTAGGTAATACATGTTACCTATAGACCTGTAGGTAATACATGTTACCTAGACCTGCAGGTAATACATGTTACCTATAGACCTGTAGGTAATACATGTTACCTATAGACCTGTAGGTAATACATGTTACCTATAGACCTGCAGGTAATACATGTTACCTAGGCCTGTAGGTAATACATGTTACCTAGACCTGCAGGTAATACATGTTACCTATAGACCTGTAGGTAATACATGTTACCTAGACCTGCAGGTAATACATGTTACCTATAGACCTGCAGGTAATACATGTTACCTAGACCTGTAGGTAATACATGTTACCTAGACCTGCAGGTAATACATGTTACCTATAGACCTGTAGGTAATACATGTTACCTAGACCTGCAGGTAATACATGTTACCTATAGACCTGCAGGTAATACATGTTACCTATAGACCTGCAGGTAATACATGTTACCTAGACCTGTAGGTAATACATGTTACCTATAGACCTGTAGGTAATACATGTTACCTAGACCTGTAGGTAATACATGTTACCTAGACCTGCAGGTAATACATGTTACCTATAGACCTGTAGGTAATACATGTTACCTAGACCTGCAGGTAATACATGTTACCTATAGACCTGTAGGTAATACATGTTACCTATAGACCTGTAGGTAATACATGTTACCTAGACCTGCAGGTAATACATGTTACCTAGACCTGTAGGTAATGCATGTTACCTATAGACCTGTAGGTAATACATGTTACCTAGACCTGTAGGTAATGCATGTTACCTAGACCTGTAGGTAATGCATGTTACCTAGACCTGTAGGTAATACATGTTACCTAGACCTGTAGGTAATGCATGTTACCTAGGCCTGCAGGTAATGCATGTTACCTATAGACCTGCAGGTAATACATGTTACCTAGACCTGTAGGTAATACATGTTACCTAGACCTGTAGGTAATGCATGTTACCTAGGCCTGTAGGTAATGCATGTTACCTAGACCTGTAGGTAATGCATGTATAGTGTAGCCTAAATTTCTGAGGCAATCTCAGTGATTTGACCGCGAT
>NC_050182.1:2529456-2539456 GCF_008315115.2 Sander lucioperca | reverse complement strand
AAGTGCGTTTCATTATCTTTGTGGGGACCCGTCATTGACATAATGTATTCCCTAGCCCCTTACCCTAACCTTAACCATCACCACTAAATGCCTAACCTTAACCCTTACCCTCACCCTAACCATAACCTAATTCTAACCCTAATCCTAAAACCAAGTCTTAACCCTCAAACAGACCTTTAAACTTGTGGGGTCCAGCATTTTGGCCTCACAAGGCTGTCGGGACCCCACAAGTATACTGGACTCCTGGTTTTTGGACCCCATCTCCAACTCCAAACTTTAGCTTAAGTTTGGAGCAATATTTAGCTTCCTTCCCAACAAGCTACCACAGCATGGGTTCCTTATGTTGTCTAGTTTACTTTGATACCAATGTATTGTTCTAGCTTTGGAACAGAACCCACTACAGCCTCTAAAAGACAGTAAAGTCACCCTAAAAGATGGAGGGCTGTCTTTACCTTTAGTTGTATAGTGATCTTGGTCTGTAACAACATGAGGAACGGGGATCATCAGTTCCAACAAGTCATAATCTATCTAGTCTAATGTAATATAATGTATTAAAAACTAACTCTGTAAATGTATTTTAGATGGTGATCAGATGAAGATAAGAAGCTCCAGAGATGATGGAGAGTTTAAAAGAGGAGAAGCAGTCACACTGAACTGTTCTGCTGCAATCTGCACTATCCACCAACTGGAGGTCAGCTGGTTCAGAGATGGCCACGCCCTCTCAGAGACTGGCCCCGCCCTCCATCTCAGCTATCTGACTGCAAAGGATTGTGGGAATTACATCTGTGGTTTGAAGAAGAACGAGCGCACCCTCTCAGTGCCGTACAGCCTGCATGTGGAAGGTTAGTTTGATCAGTTTTTATCTGAAAACATTTTCAGACCAGATCCAAACTCAACAAGTCGTCTATATAAACTACAAACTGAATCCAAACCACCTTAAAGCTATAGTACGTAGTTTCTGTCGCCCCCATGAGGAATTCTAAGTAATGACAACAAAACTGTCGGCGCGTCCACATGATACAAGTCTTCCGTGATCACCCCCCCCCTTGCGGTACAGCGCAGCCTGGCGCAACTGTCTTTGCTAGTTTAAGACCGACCCAGTTGTCAGTTTCCCGTCCAGCGCCCACGTCGTTAAAATAGCAAATGCACCTGCACCCATCTGTGGCCCATGGGCGTGCTGGTGTTACAGGGAGGTGTGTTCAGGTGCATTCTGGGCGTGCTGGTGTTACAGGGAGGTGTGTTCAGGTGCATTCTAGGCGTGCTGGTGTTACAGGGAGGTGTGTTCAGGTGCATTCTGGGCGTATTGCTATCTTGAGGCAGCGGAAAGTGATCCCGCCATTGACCAACAAAAACCTGGTCTAAAGTACGATGTTCCTCAATTTAAAAGAACGTTCTTCAGCCGAAGAAAGTCTCAGTTCACCGTAGGTTTGTCATATGACCACTTAGTTTAGTGTGAAACTGCTCAGTGAACTACATCTCTCGTCTTACACAATTTACGTCACCTAGCTTGATGCTCAACTTGCTTGCTAGCTAGCTAGCTTAGCTCTGTTCCACAACACGTAACATTATCTTACCTGATGAGTTTTATCCAGTGAAGTGTTTTCAGCAGATAAGCAAAAGAACGAGCGAGATCCTCTGCTCATTAGAGTAATGTTACATCCCCGGTATGATACCCACAGAGACGTCGTAGCTTCAGAGAGACGTCATCCATGCCACATTGAAGTCTGAAGTCTTTCTAATTACGTGTTTTCACAGTCTTATTCTTCAACAGTTTAACAATAAACTGAGACTTTCGTCGGCGGAAGTAGAAGGGCGTGACTTCGGCTCTATATGACGAAACGTTTTTCTTTTAATAACTTTTCATCTTTAACGTGTTAAGATGACACAGACCAAATTTGAAGTTGATCAGAAATCTCTAGGAGGAGTTTGTTAAAGTACGACATGTGGAAATGGTCAAAATCGCTCAAATTTTGAACTTTCAATTCAAAATGGCGGACTTCCTCTTGGGTTAAGGGTATGGGTCCAATGAGCTTCGTTGTACGTCTTGACATGCTACATATGTGTACCACGTTTCGTTAGTCTATGTTAAACGCACTGCAGGGGCTCAATTTCTTTAACTTTGTATGGGGCGCTAGCGAGCCATTTTTGTGCGCCTATTCCTGAAACCCTTAAAATACGTAATTGTTCACCAGGTTTGTTGCGACTGCCAATTTTGGTGAGTTTTTGAGTATGATAAGCCCCTCAAAAAGGCAATTAATTTGCCGTACTAATAATAATTCCTTTAGTTTCAATAGGGCCTTCGCCGCTGTCGGTGCTCGGGCCCTAAATATTACGGTGTAAATCCTCCATCATAATAGCAATGCTCCAAGGTCCAAACACGCCTGGCTTTTAAAGGGAATGGGAGATGATCTCTGATTACTCCCAAAACACACCTCTGATTAATGAAGACACTAAGTACAACCCTTTAGAACCATGCACCCGGCACACGGACCCTTTTTTACTGCCGTCAAACTAGCAAAAGTGGATTTGGACACGCCCTAAACGCACCTGCACCAGGCGCTTCATTCCGTGCGCTCAGATCGTTAAAATAGGGCCCATAATCTATCTAGTCTAATCTAATATAATGTATTAAAAACTAACACTGTAAATGTATTTTAGATCAGATGAAGATAAGAAGCTCCAGAGATGATGGAGAGTTTAAAAGAGGGGAAGCAGTCACACTGAACTGTTCTACTGAAAGCTGCACTATCCACCAACCGGAGGTCAGCTGGTTCAGAGATGGCCACGCCCTCTCAGGGACTGGCCCCACCCTCCATCTCAGCAGTCTGACTGCAAAGAATTCTGGGAACTACACCTGTGGTTTGAAGAAGAACAACCGCACCCTCTCCGTCCCGTATAGCCTGCATGTGGAGGCTGACGAGGAAGGTTAGTTTGATCAGTTTTTATCTGCAAACATTTTCAGACCAGATCCAAACTCAACAAGTCCGTCTATATGAATTACAAACTGAATCTAAAACAGTCAGACCACCTTAAAGCTGTAGTACGTAGTTTCTGTTGCCCCGATGAGGAATTCTAAGTAATGACAACAACACTGTCAGAAGCTAACATGTCAGATTGTTACAGAGCAACATGACGTTAGCTGCTTCAAGGTTAAAGTGTTTCCCTCTGACTGTAATCTCACCATTGTCTCCTGATAATGTCTGATGTGTTCTGCAGGAGGAGGTCTGGCTCTGATCGTTGGTCTGGTGGTCGGGGTCCTGCTGGTTCTCTTCGCTGTTATTCTGGTCGTCTGCATCATCAAAAGGTAGTTTAATAAATCTGTCCGTCTTTGTCTTCGTAATACAGTTTATATATATTATATACAGGTTATGCTTGTTATTGTGATCATGGTGTTGTGTTTGTTATTGTGATCATGGTGTTGTGTTGTGTGGAAGGACAGAACAGACCAAGGGAGATATGGGGAGACGGATGCCAAAAAACAGGAGTGGAGACACGAGGGCTCGGGTAAGATGGCGAGGGAGCTAGCTGGGGTAGGATGGTGAGGGAGCTAGGGGACTCAAGGGCAAATCCTAGGAGGATGAGGGACTCAGGGGCAGAAGCTAGGATGGAGAGGGAAGACATGGGACTGGATGGCGAGGGAGCTAGCTGGGGCTGGATGGCGAGGGAGCTTGCTGGGATAGGATGGCGAGGGAGCTAGCTGGGCTAAGTTGGCGAGGGAGCTAGGGGACTCAAGGGCAAATCCTAGGAGGACGAAGGACTCAGGGGCAGAAGCTAGGATGGAGAGGGAAGACAGGGGATAGGATGGCGAGGGACTCACTGGGATAGGAAGGCGAGGGATCTCGGGGAGCGCGGGGAAACCAGGGCAGAGGAAACCGGGGCCGAGGAAACCGAAGAGGAGACAGAAGTCCGGGGAGCAGGGAGAATCCAAGGAGGGAAGGCTGGAAGCGGGAGCCAGGAGGAGGGGAAAACACAGGAGACACAAAGGCAGGCCAACAGAGAAACACACAAAAGAACTAGAGAACTGGAAACAAAACCCCCCCCTAGGGATGGCTCCCAGACGTCCAAAAACCAAAACAAAGAACAAAAATCAACCCAGTGCGGGCGAGGAGGTCTGGAGGGGGAAAGACCCAAAAAGGTTACAAAAAACAAAAACAAAATTGCCCACAAAAAGCAAAACAGCCCAAGGAGGACGAAAAGGGTCCCGGGGAGGCAAAGAGTCAACGGGGCTGAGGACCGTGGAACAGTGGGCACTCAGGAACTCTAGACAGAGGGCACCCGAGAACAGGGGACAGAGGGCGCTACGGCACTGGAGACCGTGAGCACTAGGGCACTATGGACAGAGGGCGCTAGGGCACCGGAGACCGTGAGCACTAGGGTACGGGGGACCCGTGGGTACTCGGGCACTGGGAACAGGGGACTGTGCTGCTTAGACCAGCAGGGCTGCTGGCAGCAGTGGAGGGAGAACCCCTCTGGCAGCCGGCGGCGACGGCAGAATCCTTCGGGCGGCCGGTGGCGAAGGCAGAATCCTTCATGCGGCCGGCGGCGAAGGCAGAATCCGTCCGGCGGCCGGCGGCAAAGGCAGAATCCTTGAAGCGTCCGGTGGCGAAGGCAGAATCCTTCAGGTGGCCAGTGTTTAAGGCAGAATCCCTCAGGCGGCCAGGCAGGTAGTTGAGGACTTCTAGGCGGCCATCGGCGAAGGCGAAACCCCTCCGGCAGCCGGACAGGACGGCGAGGGCAGCGCTCCTCCTCCTCCTCCGGGTCGGCCAAGGCGGAGCACCTCTGGAGGCTGAGCAGGTCGACCAAGGCGGAGCCCTTCTGGAGGCGAAGGGGCAGCTGGACTGGAACCGGGCGACGGGTCAGCTGGGCTGGAGCCGGGCATCGGGTCAACTGGACTGGAGTCGGGCGGCGGGTCAGCTGGGCTGGGGCCGGGCGGCGAGTCAGCTGGACTGGCACCAGGCGGCGAGTCAGCTGTATCTCAGAATCTGGAAGGCTGCTAGTCAGCCGGGAATCTGGGAGGCTGCTAGCCAGCTGGGAATCAGGGAGGCTGCTAGCCCACCGGGGATCTGGGAGGCTGCTAGCCAGCCTGGGATCTGGGAGGCTGCTAGCCAGCCGGGAATCAGGGAAGCTGCTAGCCAGCCGGGGATCTGGGAGGCTGCTAGCCAGCCTGGATTCAGGGGGACGGCTAGCCAGCTGGGATTCAGGGAGGCTGCTGGTCAGCCAGAACTCTGGGGGGCTGCTAAACAGCAGGAACTCTGGGGGGGGGGGCACACTAGTAAACTCGAGGACACTAGAAAGCCTGGGGATACTAGAAATCCTGGGGATACCTGAAAGCTTGGGAACGCCGGGCAGTGCTGGGACACTGGGCAGCTTGGGGACACTGGAGAGCCTGGGGACACTAGAAAGCTCGGGGACGCTGGGCAGTGCTGGGACACTGGTCAGCTCGGGGACGCTGGCCAGTGCTGGGACACTGGTCAGCTTGGGGACACTGGAGAGCCTGGGGACACTAGAAAGCTTGGGGACACTAGAAGGCTTGGGGACACTGGGCAGTGCTGGGACACTGGTCAGCTCGGGGACACTGGATTGCCTAGGGACACTAGAAAGCATGGGGACACTAGAAGGCTCGGGGACACTGGGCAGTGCTGGGACACTGGGCAGCTCGAGGACACTAGGGAGCTTGGGGACACTAGGGAGCTCAGCCTCTGGGGAAGCCGGCCAAGGAGCGGGTTGGGTGACAAACCAGGCGCCAATGGCCAGAGTGTTTGCAGCCGGGGGAACAGGCAGGCTGGTGGGTGAGTCATTGGGCTCTGGAAGGGAGAGTTCCCGCTCTACCTCTTCCCAGCGAACCATCATGAGGTGCCAGGCTGAGGTGGGATCCTCCTTGTAAAGGGAGCAAAACAAAAAGGTCAACCGCTTCACCTCTGACTCCATGGGGTGGAGGAGAGGCTTGAACTTTGCTGGGTCCATGTTTGGCTGGATCATTCTGTTGTGTGGAAGGACAGAACAGACCCAAGTGCAACGTTCAACAACAAAATCAGGTTTATTTTAACAAAGAAAGGGGGGAGATATGGGGAGGCGGATGCCAAAAAACAGGAGCGGAGACATGAGGGCTGGGGAAGGATGACGAGGGAGCTTGCTGGGGTAGGATGGCGAGGGAGCTAGGGGACTCAAGGGCAAAGCCTAGGAGGACGAGGGACTCAGGGGCAGAAGCTAGGAAGGAGAGGGAAGACAGGGGATAGGATGGAGAGGGACTCACTGGGATAGGAAGGCGAGGGATCTCGGGGACCGCAGGGGAACCGGGGCCGAAGAAACCGCGGAGGAGACACAGAAGTCCGGGGAGCAGGGAGAATCCAAGGAGGGAAGGCTGGAAGCAGGAGTGAAGGTAGGATGAAGTGGAGAGCTGTAGGGAAAGACCCGAGTGGTGAAGCCAGTTGACTGGGGGTGGGAGCGAGGCATGGAGATGATGGCTGCAGGGGAGAGACACGAGAGAGGTGAGGACAGGCACAGGAAAATGGCAGATATGTCTACGAATGTTCAGAGAGTGAGCTTGTATCTAGTGTCACCAGAGTGGCAGAGACAATGATCCAGTGAAGATAGTGAGTGGAGCCGGGGTTGAAGTACTGAGCTTGATTGTAGATGGCAGGCAGGTGTGTGTGGCGGGAGAACGGTGATATGGAATGATGACCAGGTGTGCGCAGTCAGCTGGCAGTAGCAGGCAGGAGGAGGGGAAAACACAGGAGACACAAAGGCAGGCCAACAGAGAAACACACAAAAGTACTAGAGAACTGGAAACAAAAACCCCAAATGATCACAAAAACCCCAAATATTGTGATCATGGTGTTGTGTTTGCAGGAAGAGAGCAGCAGGTCTGGATCAGACAGCTGTGGGACGGGACGGGGAACAAGAGGTGAGCTGAGGTGTTTCACTGCTTATTTTAGTTTGCAGATGAAGGATCTGTCTCATGAGTCTCTCTTTCTTCATCTCTTTCTGTGTTTTTTCATCTATTTCTGTCTTTCTTCATCTCTTTCTGTCTTTCTTCATCTCTGTCTGTGGTTTTCAGAACTCTGATAACATCTACAGCAACGACTTCCTGCAGCTTGCTGAGCAGCAGGGACCCAGCAGCGCTGTGGAGGAAGTCAGCTACGCCTCGGTCCAGTTCACACACAAGAAGCAGGCCAGGTACTGGAGGCTGCTAAACATGGCCCTGTTCATACCTTCAGACTTTGGTATTTTCAACATGGAACCTATTTTCCCCTGCAGTGGTTTCTAAGTGACTGATGTGAAGAAAACTCTTTGAAATGGGTTCAGTATTAAATAGTTAGCGTCCACTAAAAGTTCTGTTGTTGCTGCTGACAGACTCAGATTATTATTCTAAGTGTCTGACAACATTATGAAAGGATCCCTACAGAGATAGACCTTTCAGTTAAAGAGTAAGATCCTTTTAGTTTAACATGAAACAGCCCCAAAATCCCCATCACCAAACTCACCAGACTCCATGTAAATAATCAGGACTTTTAGCGTGTATAGAGCCAGCATATTTCCACATGTAAATGGGTGAATTAAGGGTTTCATGTTAAACTAAAAGGATCTTACTCTTTAACTAAAAGGTCTATCTCTGTAGGGATCCTTTCATAATGTTGTCAGACACTTAGAATAATAATCTGAGTCTGTCAGCAGCAACAACAGAACTTTTAGTGGACACTAACTGATGCTATACATTTGTCATGTAGGATTACATTACAGCCTGTTTCTTGTTTAAGGCTGCATACATAAAGTCCAGGTTGGGAAAAACTCATCTTCTGTTTGATATTTATTCATTTTCAGACCGGTGGAGGAGGTGGAGGACTCCATCATCTACAGCTCTGTAGCCAGAACAGGCTGAAGACAAACCACACCATGATGGTAGATAATGTTTTTTTTTCTGGAAACCTTCACTTTTATTGAAAATGATGTTAGACGAGTATCAGCCAATCAATACTTTAACAAAATAAAGTCATGTTTGATAAAAAAAAAAAAACACACACACACACACACACACACACACACACACACACACACACACATTAGAGTGCTGCTCGGGTCCGACCCGAGCCCGACAGTTAAAATCTCATTTTCATTTTCAGGCATTCAGAAATGTCAACAGATGAGGTCATCAGCTCACACGGGGCAACAAACGCATGTTAATAAGCTGTTTGATTTAAAATGTTCAATGTGTTAACCTTTCCTGATCGTTTCGCTTCCGACCGTGGTCTGAAAACCAGGGAGACTGGTTACCTCCACGGCTGACGTTATAAAACGTTAGGGGTATATCCCGTTTCTGGTGAGCAAATGAATGAACTTGGCTTTCAGTCTGACACCACACACAGTGTACAAAACTTAAGGCGAGACACGGCAGGCAAAAACATCGTTTTTTTTTCACTGGTCAATTTTGAGATTTTGGGCTATTTGGCTTCAATAACATGTCTTCTTTCAGACTTGTGGTGAAATAAAGTCCGAAATACACATTTAGGTCTTTATTTTACTCCACTTTGTCTGTTTGCGTCGGTAGATTTCATCTAAATTCAACAAAAGTTGGCGTTCTAAATCATCGCGCTGCTCCGCGATCGCTGTCTGCACCCTGTCATCACATATACCGTTGGAAAGCTCTCTTTCTCCTGTACAATGCTGTCGGATCCAAATATGGTCATTTCTTTTTTATCAGCAACCAATCGTGAAAGTAAAAGGGGGGATTTAACTGAAAATGCGCAATCTCATTGGCTGATGCCAATTTCTGACAACGTGATTCGTTCAGAATCGTCACATGACGCGCTCTGACATTTCCGCGGTAGCTCAAAATGTTGAAAGAAATGCGTCAAACGGCCGAAAATCACCTCAGAGAAGACGAAAACAGTTGTCATTAGCAACAAGACACAGAGGATCACAAACTAAGACAGCAGATGATGAAATGACTTCACATAGTACGTCGATGTTTAAACTATCGTTCAGAAAACAGGAGTGTTCAGACAGCGGAGGTACTCAGACTCTCTCTCTCTCTCTCTCTCTCTCTCTCTCACATACAGTTTTGTATAATATAATTACTATATAATAGGCTACTAAACAGATCTGTAATGTTGGGATCCTAAGTGGTGTGAGTCCCTCAGGCTGTAGCAGGCAGATCCATATGTAGCTGTCAGTGGAGCTGCTGTCACCTCTCCTAGGAGAACTACCAGCTTCTCTTCTGGTGTTAACTTTTTTTGGCTATTTTTCCAAGGTGTAAATCTCTTAGTGAAGATAGTTTTTCCCAGTGGAGGAGGAAGTGTATCTCTGTCTGACCCAGCTGGTGGTCACTGAGCCTGTATTTAGTCAGGATCCGTCTCTTCTTCGTATCTCTGACAGTGTGAAGATAATCTGTCAAATAATAATTTGGTCTACTTTGTTTGCTTTCTCCAATGTTCTAAATATTGGTCTTTTGAATGAGTCATAATTAGTTTTGTTCTGTTGTGTTATGAACCAGTGCTGATGGGAGCCTGGTTAGTTATCTTCACCATCAGCTGACTGAGAGGACTGGTTCTGGTTAGTTATCTTCACCATCAGCTGACTGAGAGGACTGGTTCTGGTTAGTTATCTTCACCATCAGCTGACTGAGGGGACTGGTTCTGGTTAGTTATCTTCACCATCAGCTGACTGAGAGGACTGGTTCTGGTTAGTTATCTTCACCATCAGCTGACTGAGAGGACTGGTTCTGGTTAGTTATCTTCACCATCAGCTGACTGAGAGGACTGGTTCTGGTTAGTTATCTTCACCATCAGCTGACTGAGAGGGACTGGTTCTGGTTAGTTATCTTCACCATCAGCTGACTGAGGGGACTGGTTCTGGTTAGTTATCTTCACCATCAGCTGACTGAGGGGACTGTTTTGTGGGAAAAGTAAGCTGGAGCAGCAGCAAGTATGGCCATCTCCACCTTGATGAAGGAGCCTCGGATGCTTTCTGTTATGGAGAAGTTGTGGCTTCAGAGCTCAGTTGT
>NC_050182.1:2489456-2516956 GCF_008315115.2 Sander lucioperca | reverse complement strand
GACACACACACACACACACACACACACACACACACACACACACACACACATGCACACACACACACACACACACACAATGTAATCTGGACAATCTCATGTTGTGTTCTACGTGTAGAAAGGGAACTGGTTTCCGAGACATTGTTTGGAGTTCTTCTCAGAAAACGTAACTAAACACATCTGTAATCTTTCCTCCTCTCATTGAGTATCTTCATCTTAAATCTCATCTGGTTATTATCTGATTTTACAATATTACTGCTGAATAAATGTATCAAAGAACAGGGGCGGAGGGTCTCAGCCCAAACCTATAGGGGGGTCTGGGGGGCATGTAACTCTGAGACTGTTTAGGGACCCCAGTCTACAGAAAATATTCAACCACACCATTTTAAAATAGGCAACAATAAGACACGTATACTGCATGGGATTATCATAAAGTGTGTGTGTGTGTGTAAAGGGGAGTCGTGGGTATGTACAGAACCCATTTTCATTCAGATATCTGGAGGTCAGAGGTTAACGGACACCTTTGAAAAAGACCGTGCCAGTTTTTCCCTCTCCAAACTTTAGCTTAAGTTTGGAGCAATATTTAGCTTCCTTCCCAACAAGCTACCACAGCATGGGTTCCTTATGTTGTCTAGTTTACTTTGATACCAACGTATTGTTCTAGCTTTGGAACAGAACCCACTACAGCCTCTAAAAGACAGTAAAGTCACCCTAAAAGATGTAGGGCTGTCTTTACCTTTAGTTGTATAGTGATCTTGATCCGTAACAACATGTGGAACGGGGATCATCAGTTCCAACATGTCTTAATCATGTCATTCACCTAGTCACCTATCTTGATGCTCAACTTGCTAGCTAGCTAGCTAGCTTAGCTCTCTTCCACAACACATGTAACGTTATCTCATCAGGTAAGAACCTGATGAGTTTTATCCAGTGAAGTGTTACATTGAAGTGTGAAGTCTTTCTAATTACGTGTTTTCACAGTCTTATACTTCAACAGTTTAACAATAAACTGAGACTTTCTTCGGCGGAAGTAGAAGGGCGTGACTTCGGCTCTCTATGACGAAAAGTTTTTCTTTTAATAACTTTTCATCTGTAATGTCTTAAGATGGCACAGACCAAATTTGAAGTTGATCAGATGAAATCTCTAGGAGGAGTTTGTTAAAGTATGTGGAAATGGCCAAAATCGCTCAAATTTTGAACTTTCAATTCAAAATGGCCGACTTCCTCTTGGGTTAAGGGAATGGCTCCAATGAGCTACATGCTACATATGTGTACCAAGTTTCGTTAGTCTATGTTAAACGCACTGCAGGGGCTCAATTTTTTAAACTTTGTATGTGGCGCTAGCGAGCCGTTTTTGTGCGCCTATTCCCGAAACCCTTAAAACACGTAAATGTTCACCAGGTTTGATGTGACTGCCAATTTTGGTGAGTTTTTGAGTATGATAAGCCCCTCAAAAAGGCAATTCATTTACCGTAATAATAATAATTCCTTCAGTTTCAATAGGGCCTTCGCCGCTGTCAGTGCTCGGGCCCTATTTATTAAGGTGTAAATCCTCCATCATAATAGCAATGCACCAAGGTCCAAACACGCCTGGCTTTTAAAGGGAATGGGAGATGATCTCTGATTGGTTTATTGCATGTTACGCCTAAAACACACCTCTGACTAATGAAGACACTAAGTACAACCCTTTTGAACCATGCGCCCGGCGCACGGACCCTTTTCTACTGCCGTCAAACTAGCAAAAGTGGATTTGGACACGCCCTAAACGCACCTTCGCCAGGCGCTTCATTCCGTGCGCTCAGATCGTTAAAATAGGGTCCATAATCGATCTAGTCTAATCTAATTTAATGTATTAAAAACTAACACTGTAAATGTATTTTAGATCAGATGAAGATAAGAAGCTCCAGAGATGACGGAGAGTTTAAAAGAGGAGAAGCAGTCACACTGAACTGTTCTGCTGCAATCTGCACTATCCACCAACTGGAGGTCACCTGGTTCAGAGATGGCCACGCCCTCTCAGAATCTGGCCCCGCCCTCCATCTCAGCAATCTGACTGCAAAGGATTGTGGGAACTACACCTGTGGTTTGAAGAACAACCGCACCCTCTCAGTGCCGTACAGCCTGCATGTGGAAGGTTAGTTTGATCAGTTTTTATCTGAAAACATTTTCAGACCAGATCCAAACTCAACAAGTCGTCTATATAAACTACAAACTGAATCTAAACCACCTTAAAGCTACAGTACGTAGTTTCTGTCGCCCCCATGAGGAATTCTAAGTAATGACAACAAAACTGTTGACACGTCCACATGATACAAGCCTTCTTGCACCCTGCGCGGTACAGCGCAGCCTGGCACAACTGTCTTTGCTAGTTTAAGACCGACCCAGTTGTGAGTTTCCCGTCCAGCGCCCACGTCGTTTAAATAGCAAATGCACCTGCATCCATCTGTGGCCCATGGGCGTGCTGGTCTTACAGGGCGGTGTGTTCAGGTGCATTCTGGGCGTGCTGGTCTTACAGGGAGGTGTGTTCAGGTGCATTCTGAGCGTGCTGGTCTTACAGGGAGGTGTGTTCAGGTGCATTCTGGGCATATTGCTATCTTGAGGCAGCGGAAAGTGATCGCGCCATTGACCAACAAAAACCTGGTCTAAAGTACAATGTTCGTCAATTTAAAAGAACATTCTTCAGCCGAAGAAAGTCTCAGTTAGCCGTAGGTTTGTCATATGACCACTTAGTTTAGTGTGAAACTGCTCAGTGAACTACATCTCTCGTCTTACACTATTTACGTCACCTAGCTTGATGCTCAACTTGTTAGCTAGCTAGCTAGCTTAGCTCTGTTCCACAACATGTAACGTTATCTTACCTGATTAGTTTTATCAAGTGAAGTGTTTTCAGCAGATAAGCAAAAGAACGAGCTAGATCCTCTGCTCATTAGAGTAACGTTACATCCCCGGTATGATACCCACAGAGACGTCGTAGCTTCAGAGAGACGTCATCCATGCCTCATTGAAGTGTGAAGTCTTTCTAATTACGTGTTTTCACAGTCTTATACTTCAACACTTTAACAATAAACTGAGACTTTCGTCGGCGGAAGTAGAAGGGCGTGACTTCAGCTCTCTATGATGAAAAGTTTTTCTTTTAATAACTTTTCATCTGTAACATCTTAAGATAGCACAGACCAAATTTGAAGTTGATCAGAAATCTCTAGGAGGAGTTTGTTAAAGTACGACATGTGGAAATGGTCAAAATCGCTCACATGTTGAACTTTGAATTAAAAATGGCAGACTTCCTCTTGGGTTAAGGGTATGGGTCCAATGAGCTTTTTGTACGTCTTGACATGCTACATATGTGTACCACGTTTCGTTAGTCTATGTTAAATGCACTGCAGGAGCTGAATTTGTTAACTTTGTATGGGGCGCTAGCGAGCCATTTTTGTGCGCCTATTCCTGAAAAACCCTAAAACACGTAAATATTCACTAGTTTTGATGATACTGCCAATTTTGGTGAGTTTTTGAGTATGATAAGCCCCTCAAAAAGGCAATTAATTTGCCGTAATAATAATAAATCCTTCACTTTCAATAGGGCCTTCGCCGCTCTGTCCCTATTTATCAAGGTGCAAATCCTCAATCATAATAGCAATTCTCCAAGGTCCAAACGCGCCTGGCTTTTAAAGGGAATGGGAGATGATCTCTGATTGGTTAATTGCATGTTACGCCCAAAACACACCTCTGATTAATGAAGACACTAAGTACAACCCTTTTGAACCATGCGCCCGGCACACGGACCCTTTTCTACTGCCGTCAAACTAGCAAAAGTGGATTTGGACACGCCCTAAACGCACCTTCGCCAGGCGCTTCACGCCGTGCGCTGAGATTGTTAAAATAGGGTCCATAATCTATCTAGTCTAATCTAATATAATGTATTAAAAACTAACACTGTAAATGTATTTTAGATCAGATGAAGATAAGAAGCTCCAGAGATGATGGAGAGTTTAAAAGAGGGGAAGCAGTCACACTGAACTGCACCACAAGCTGCACTATCCACCAACTGGAGGTCACCTGGTTCAGAGATGGCCACGCCCTCTCAGAGACTGGCCCCGCCCTCCATCTCAGCAATCTGACTGCAAAGAATTCTGGTAACTACACCTGTGGTTTGAAGAAGAACAACCGCACCCTCTCCGTCCCGTATAGCCTGCATGTGGAGGCTGACGAGGAAGGTTAGTTTGATCAGTTTTTATCTGAAAACATTTTCAGACCAGATCCAAAAACAAAAAGTCGTCTATATAAACTACAAACTGAATCTAAAACAGTCAGACCACCTTAAAGCTGTAGTGCGTAGTTTCTGTCGCCCCCATGAGGAATTCTAAGTAATGACAACAACACTGTCAGAAGCTAACATGTCAGATTGTTACAGAGCAACATGACGTTAGCTGCTTCAAGGTTAAAGTGTTTCCCTGTGACTGTAATCTCACCATTGTCTCCTGATAATGTTTGATGTGTTCTGCAGGAGGAGGTCTGCCTCTGATTGTTGGTCTCGTGGTCGGGGTCCTGCTGGTTCTCTTCGCTGTTATTCTGGTCGTCTGCATCATCAAAAGGTAGTTTAATTAATCTGTCCATGCTGGGGCAGGATGGCGAGGGAGCCTGCTGGGATAGGATGGCGAGGGAGCTAGCTGGGGTAGGATGGTGAGGGAGCTAGGGGACTCAAGGGCAAAGCCTAGGAGGACGAGGGACTCAAGGGCAGAAGCTAGGATGGAGAGGGAAGACAGGGGATAGGATGGCGAGGGACTCACTGGGATAGGAAGGCGAGGGATCTCGGGGAGCGTGGGGAAACCGGGGCAGAGGAAACCGAGGAGGAGACGGAAGTCCGGGGAGCAGGGAGAATCCAAGGAGGGAAGGCTGGAAGCGGGAGTGAAAGTAGGATGAAGTGGAGAGCAGTAGGGAAAGAACGGAGTGGTGAAGCCAGTTGACTGGGGGTGGGAGCGAGGCATGGAGATAATGGCTGCAGGGGAGAGACACGAGAGAGGTGAGGACAGGCACGGGAAAACAGCAGATATGTCTACGAATGTTCAGAGAGCGAGCTTGTATCTAGTGTCACATGTACTGAGCTCGATTGTAGATGGTAGGCAGGTGTGCGTGGCGGGAGAACGGTTATATGGAATGATGACCAGGTGTGCGCAGTCAGCTGGCAGTAGCAGACAGGAGGAGGGGAAAACACAGGAGACACAAAGGCAGGCCAACAGAGAAACACACAAAAGAACTAGAGAACTGGAAACAAAAACCCCAAATCACCACAGTACCCCCCCCCCTCCAAAAAAAAAAACCAAACAAAGAACAAAAATCAACCCAGTGCGGGCGAGGAGGTCCGGAGGGGGAAAGACCCAAAAAGGTTACAAAAAACAAAAACAAAATTGCCCACAAAAAGCAAAACAGCCCAAGGAGGACGAAAAGGGTCCTGGGGAGGCAAAGAGTCAACGGGGCTAAGGACCGTGGAACAGTGGGCACTCGGGAACTCTAGACAGAGGGCACCCGAGAACAGGGGCCATGGGCACTAGGGCACTGGGGAACAGGGGACAGAGGGTGCTAGGGCACTGGAGACCGTGAGCACTAGGGTACGGGGGACCCGTGGGTACTTGGGCACTGGGAACAGGGGACTGTACTGCTTAGACCAGCAGGGCTGCTGGCAGCAGTGGAGGGACAACCCCTCCGGCAGCCAGCGGCGACAGCAGAATCCTTCGGGTGGCCGCTGGCGAAGGCAGAATCCTTCGTGCGGCCGGCGGCGAAGGCAGAATTCGTCAGGCGGCCGACGGCAAAGGCAGAATCCTTCAGGTGGCCAGTGGTGAAGGCAGAATCCCTCAGGCGGCCAGGCAGGTAGTCGAGGACTTCTGGCCGGCCAACGGCGAAGGCGAAACCCCTCCGGCGGCCGGACAGGATGGTGAGGGCAGCGCTCCTCCTCCTCCTCCGGGTCGGCCAAGGCAGAGCACCTCTGGAGGCCGAGCAGGTCGACCAAGGTGGAGCCCTTCTGGAGGCGAAGGGGCAGCTGGACTGGAACCGGGCGACGGGTCAGCTGGGCTGGAGCCGGGCATCGGGTCAATTGGACTGGAGTCGGGCGGCGGGTCAGCTGGTCTGGGGCTGGGCGGCGAGTCAGCTGGACTGGCACAAGGCGGCGAGTCAGCTGTATCTCAGAATATGGAAGGCTGCTAGCCAGCCGGGAATCTGGGAGGCTGCTAGCCAGCTGGGAATCAGGGAGGCTGCTAGCCCGCCGGGGATCTGGGAGGCTGCCAGCCAGCCGGGGATCTGGGAGGCTGCTAGCCAGCCGGGGATCTGGGAGGCTGCTAGCCAGCTTGGATTCTGGGGGACGGCTAGCCAGCTGGGATTCAGGGAGGCTGCTGGTCAGCCGGAACACTGGGAAGGCTGCTAAACAGCAGGAACTCTGGGGGGCTGCTAAACAGCAGGAACTCTGGGGGGCCGCTATTCAGCCGGAACTCTGGGGGGGCACACTAGTAAACTTGAGGACACTAGAAAGTCAGCTCTGGTACGCTGGGCAGTGCTGGGACACTGGTCAGCTTGGGAACAGTGGAGAGCCTGGGGATGCTAGAAAGCTCGGGGACACTAGGAAGGTTGGGGACGCTGGGCAGCGCTGGGACACTGGAGAACCTGGGGACACTAGAAAGCCTGGGGACACTAGGAAGCTTGAGGACGCTGGGCAGTGCTGGGACACTGGGCAGCTCGGGGACACTGGATTGCCTGGGGACACTAGAAAGCTTGGGGACACTAGAAGGCTTGGGGACACTGGGCAGTGCTGGGACACTGGGCAGCTCGAGGACACTAGGGAGCTTGGGGACACTAGGGAGCTCAGCCTCTGGGGAAGCCGGCCAAGGAGCGGGTTGGGTGACAAACCAGGCGCCAATGGCCAGAGTGTTTGCAGCCGGGGAAAAAAAAAAAGGTCATACGCTCCACCTCTGACTCCATGGGGTGGAGGAGAGGCTTGAACTTTGCTGGGTCCATGTTTGGCTGGATCATTCTGTTGTGTGGAAGGACAGAACAGACCCAAGCGCAACGTTTAACAACAAAATCAGGTTTATTTTAACAAAGAAAGGGGGGAGATATGGGGAGGCGGATGCCAAAAAACAGGAGTGGAGACATGAGGGCTGGGGAAGGATGACGAGGGAGCTTTCTGGGGTAGGATGGCGAGGGAGCTAGGGGACTCAAGGGCAAAGCCTAGGAGGACGAGGGACTCAGGGGCAGAAGCTAGGAAGGAGAGGGAAGACAGGGGATAGGATGGCGAGGGACTCACTGGGATAGGAAGGCGGGGGATCTCGGGGACCGCAGGGGAACCGGGGCCGAGGAAACCGAGGAGGAGACACAGAAGTCCGGGGAGCAGGGAGAATCCAAGGAGGGAAGGCTGGAAGCAGGAGTGAAGGTAGGATGAAGTGGAGAGGCGTAGGGAAAGAACCGAGTGGTGAAGCCAGTTGACTGGGGGTGGGAGCGAGGCATGGAGATGATGGCTGCAGGGGAGAGACACGAGAGAGGTGAGGACAGGCACGGGAAAATGGCAGATATGTCTACGAATGTTCAGAGAGTGAGCTTGTATCTAGTGTCACCAGAGTGGCAGAGACAATGATCCAGCGAAGATAGTGAGTGGAGCCGTACTGAGTACTGAACTTGATTGTAGATGGCAGGCAGGTGTGCGTGGCGGGAGAACGGTGATATGGAATGATGACCAGGTGTGCGCAGTCAGCTGGCAGTAGCAGACAGGAGGAGGGGAAAACACAGGAGACACAAAGGCAGGCCAACAGAGAAACACACAAAAGAACTAGAGAACTGGAAACAAAAACCCCAAACCACCACAGTGTTGTGTTTGTTATTGTGATCATAGTGTTGTGTTGTTATTGTGATCATGGTGTTGTGTTGTTATTGTGATCATGGTGTTGTGTTGTTATTGTGATCATGGTGTTGTGTTGTTATTGTGATCATGGTGTTGTGTTTGCAGGAAGAGAGCAGCAGGTCTGGATCAGACAGCCGTGGGACGGGACGGGGAACAAGAGGTGAGCTGAGGTGTTTCACTGATTATTTTAGTTTGCAGACGAAGGATCTGTCTCATGAGTCTTTCTTTCTTCATCTCTTTCTGTCTTTCTTCATCTCTTTCTGTTTCTTCATCTCTTTCTCTCTGTGGTTTTCAGCACTCTGATAACATCTACAGCAACGACTTCCTGCCGCTTGCTGAGCAGCAGGGACCCAGCAGCGCTGTGGAGGAAGTCAGCTACGCCTCGGTCCAGTTCACACACAAGAAGCAGGCCAGGTACTGGAGGCTGCTAAACATGGCCCTGTTCATACCTTCAGACTTTGGTATTTTCAACATGGACCCTATTTTCCCCTGCAGTGGTTTCTAAGTGACTGATGTGAACAAAACTCTTTGAAACTGGTCCAGTATTAAACAGTTAGTGTCCACTAAAAGTTCTGTTGTTGCTGCTGACAGACTCAGATTATTATTCTAAGTGTCTGACAACATTATGGACAGGATCCCTACAGAGATAGACCTTTTAGTTAAAGAGTACGATCCTAACATAACCAAACTACACCAGACTCCATGTAAATAGTTAAGACTTTCAGTGTGTATAGAGCCAGCATATTTCCACATGTAAATGGGTGAATTAAGGGATTATTTCAACCAAACCAGAGTGGTGATTGTTGGAACAGTGGAAAGATGAACCAAGACGGCTTTTGATAGTTTTATTTAGTTTCTGTCCACTTTGAATGAAGTGTGTTTTACGATAACATAACATAACATAACATAACATAGCTTTATTTGTATAGCGCCTTTCATACATCGATTGCAGCTCAAAGCGCTTTACATCCAAAACATTCAACACAACTCTCGCAGGAGCACATTTAAAGCACGCAAACAGTATATTTGCACTGTTGCACTGGTATTTTGCTTATTAGTTGACTGAATAATAATAATAATCACATACATAACATAACATAGCAGGGACAGATACAGCATGACATGAGGAGAGGAGAGGGGAAAAAAAAACAACTCTCAGACTATCCTCATAAAGATAAGAACAGTGTGGGAACAGGAAAAAAACACCTCAGCACATAGCACACAAGCAGTACATTTGCACTGCTGAACATAACATAACATAAATGTACAGTTGCACATTTAGCGGCGAAGGCGTTGGACTGGGGAGGGGGTAGGTTGGGGAGTTTGGCCTGCTGAGAAACGCACAGCCCGGCAGTCCCACTAGTGTCCCAGTCCGCAGAATGTTATAGCGATAACACAGCACGTTGCCGTGGTGACACAGCACGTTGCCGTGGTGACACCCTTGAACAGTCCAGAGCCGATACGACAATCAGCAGGCAGTGGGGAAGACGGGGGAGGAACCAAGAGAGTCTCGCTTGCAGAGCCCCAACAGGGTGACGATGATAAAAGTACTGATTATTTACATGGAGTCTGGTGGAAATATGCTGGCTCTATAAACGCTAAAAGTCCTGATTATTTACATGGAGTCTGGTGGGTTTGGTGATGGTGATTTCGGGGCTGTTTCATGTTAAACTAAAAGGATCTTACTCTTTAACTAAAAGGTCTATCTCTGTAAGGATCCATCCCATAATGTTGTCAGACACTTATAATAATAAAAGAATAATAATCTGAGTCTGTCAGCAGCAACAACAGAACTTTTAGTGACGCTAACTGATGCTGAACATTAGTCCTATAGGGTTACATTCCAGCACAGTTCTTGATTAATACTGGACCAGTTTCAGAGATTGTTGTTCCATCAGACATAGAAACATTAGGCGGCTGCATATATGAAAAAAAAACACATAACCCTAAAAAATTTCTAACAAAAGGTTTCTCAGCTGGTTTTTGTAGTATTAGGTGTCCTTAATAACATACTAAAAGTTTACCAAAGTTTGACCACTAGAAAGGTGTAATTTTCAAGAGTGCGTCCAAGATGGGCAGGACACCCTTAAAAAATCCTAAGTCCTTCAATATTTGACCTAGCCAAGTAATCTTGGTGTGTAACCCCATGTTGTCTGGGTCTATGAATCCATTGGACTTGTCTAATTTGCACTGACATGATTACATACTTATGGAATACATGATTTTGTGAGATTACTGTAAGGTTGTTTGGGGTGAACCAGAGATGTAAACGGTTTAGCCTATGTCATGTAACTCCTACTCAGTATGTGTTTTTGGACATACCATTTGACAGACTTGACATTAAATGTGAAAGTTATTTAACCAGTACTGGGCAGGCTGGGTAGCTCTGACCTTGTCATCGAGCAGACATTGATGTGATCCTTGAAAAGCAGTGGAGGCTTGACCCATGGAGGTGGAATGACTGAAGAAATGCGAGCATTGTGGGCCATGTCTACACCCATCACATCTGAATACAACAACGCCATGCAGGAATTCAATGACCTCACCTACACGACCAGCGAGCAGCACCGAGAATCCTCAGAAGCAAGGATGAAAAGAGATCACTCTGATCTAGAAAAGACCAAGGAAAAGCTTAGCATTTGCACACCATTCTCTCCAGACCCATCTCTGAGAAACATTCTAACTGGTGTTGTTGCCAAAGAGGAGGTGACTGTGCATGAGTTTGAGACTGTTGGCAATGAGATCATTGAAAAGATGATTGGAAAACCCGTTTTGGAATATCCTTCAAACGGAAAGACCGGGCAAAAACCCTTGCAGATGAATCCACCATCAAAGTTGCCCAAGATCGAACCATTGATCCTGGTTTGTTGTTCCAACGGTTCCTGATCATGTCGAAAACTCAATTTTCACTGGAAGATGTAATGAGCTATGAAGGAAATCTTCTATAAAGCCAACAAGCCCCAACTAGCACAGGCAGTCACTGAGTTCTCAAGCAAGAAATCTAACAAAACTATCCTCAATTCCATCCAGGATAGTTTTCACTGGAAGAGGTACTGAGCTATGAGCTCTGCTCATTTCCTGCAGCCCTGTTCGTAGGCAAGGAAATCTTCTGTAAAGCCAACAAGCCCCAACTAGAGCAGGCAGTCACTGAGTTCTTAAGCAAGAAAACAAAACTGTCCTGGATTCCACACAACAGTCGTTTTTGATGGTTATAGCCAGTGGTGGAATGTAACGAAGTACAAATACTTTGTACTTAAGTACATTTTTCAGGTATCTGTACTTTACTTAAGTAGAATCAATAGTGCATACATTTTGCAGCAATTATCTATACTTTGTACTCCACTACATTTCTACAATGTTCCGTTACATTTTCTGATCAGTTTTTCCCCCTGCCAAAACGTCTTCCTGACCGTCACACTATGTCTCACCAGTGAAGTTTGGTTGCCATTGATACTGTATATATGGGGCACCGCTGATCCTTCATCGGCTTCCAAGCCGGTTCCGGTGCTCCAGAGCCCGGGTGCAGCGCTGCTGACCCTCGGTAATACAGCCTCTGGTAAAAGTGAAAATGTTTTTTTTTTTTTTTTTAATTATTCCCATTGTTAAATCATAGTTGCCATCTATTTCTCTCCACAGCGTCGTTTACTCCTCTGCCAGGCTGCGTAAGACGCGTTCATATCTTATTTATTTGGCTGGACCTCTTCACATCTCCTCCCCATTTTCGCTGCTTCACACACTTTATTTGCTTACGCTTCCATGGTTATGGAAAATAAAACCGTCTTAAAATACATCCAGGAATAAAACCAACCGCATTCAGATTCTAACAACATATTTCCGTTTTATGCTGGTTAGGATAAGGACTTCTTTTAAAAGCCAGGCCTTGTTTGTGGTAGTGGACAGTATGGATACTGTCGAAGCTCAGCATCAAAATAACTGAACCAGCCCTTTGTAAATCACGGGTCGCTAGACACAGCGCCCTCACTGACCAAGGTGCAAACTGTCTCTGGTTATTTGTACTTTTACTTAAGTACTGAGATTCAGTACTCCCTCCACCACTGGTTACAGCGAAGGTCCTTCCATCAAAGACAATACACATCAGAGACGTGGTGAAAACACTCACCCCATCGTTAACTTCAATGCAGAGACTGAGTTTGTGGGAAGAAAGGATGATTTCCTTTCCAGATCTTGCAACAAACAAGGACTTATCAATCTTATGACCGCATCAGGTGATGCAGACGTGGACATTGTCAAAGCTGCAGTCAAGGCCTCAGAACATCAGCCCAAAACCTTGATAGGGGAGGGTACAAACTTACTCATTCTTCTCCTCTACGGGAGGAAGAGTGTGACGACTAATGGGAAGGTCACAGTGCAAAAAAGTATAAAAAATAAACCAGAATAAGAGGAAACAACTGAAGAAAATAGAAAAAGATATGTATAAATAACAAAAGTATTAAAAAAGTATAAAAAGCAAAAGGCAAAAAAACCAAAACGCATTATAAAAAATATTTAAAAAATCTGTAAAAAAATAAAACACAAAAAATAAAAGGGGTAAGCGGTACTGAGCCTTCACGTGGAAGCCCTATTTTGACAAATTTTACAGTACCACACAGTTCTAATGAATTTATTCAAACGATATGAGAAGGAGGAGAAATATACAATTACTTAAGGGAAATTGTATTATTAAATTGTATGTAATTGTGCTCACCCTTATTTTCCACATAAATATGTTTGTAACCAATTGCTTTAATATAAAATTGTACTTTTAATCACTTATCTATCATGAAAATATGTTAATTAGAATATTAGATGGCCAAAACATGTATCAGGCACCAGTATTCCTGGTCTAGGAGGAATACAAAGGAGTAATGGTCATTTAAGGACCTGACGGCTGCCATTTTGAAAATGGGGCCTTTGTTGGAGTCAAACTTTGGTAAACTTTTAGTATGTTTTTAAGTACATCTGATACTACTGCAAACCACTGAGAAATCTTTTGTTAGAATTTTTTTGGGGTCAAGCCATATTTGCATCTGACTACATGGAGACATAGAGTCCAGGTTGGGAAAAACTCATCTTCTGTTTGATATTTATTCATTTTCAGACCGGTGGAGGAGGTGGAGGACTCCATCATCTACAGCTCTGTAGCCAGAACAGGCTGAAGACAAACCACACCATGATGGCAGATAATGTTTTTAATTTCTTTGATGTTTTTATTTAAATTTTTAATTTTAAATTTAAATAAAAATTATTTAAAACTTTTGTTTCGGTGACAGTTTCTCTGGTTTTGTTCGTGTGTGTATGTGTGTGTCTGTGTGTCTGTATGTGTGTTCTTGTTTAACTATACTTGTGGGGTCCCGGTAGCTTTGTGGGCCCAAAATGCTGGACCCCACAAGTTTAAAGGTCTGTTTGAGGGTTAAGACTTGGTTTTAGGATTAGGGTTAGAATTAGGTTATGGTTAGGGTGAGGGTAAGGGTTAAGGTTAGGCATTTAGTGGTGATGGTTAAGGTTAGGGTAAGGGGCTAGGGAATGCATTATGTCAATGACGGGTCCCCACAAAGATAGTGAAACGCACCAGAATTATGTATCTGTGTATATTATTATGTATTTGTGTATATTATTGTTTCGGTGACAGTTTCTCTGGTTTTGTTCATCTATGTGTGTGTGTATGTACGTGTGTGTGTGTGTGTGTGTGTGTGTGTGTGTCTGTGTGTGTGTGTGTGTGTGTGCGCGTGTGTGTGTGTGTGTGTGTGTGTGTGTGTCTGTGTGTGTCTGTGCAGCTTTTTCTTCAGTGTTTAGTGTATCCATCTCTCAGTTTTACTGTTGCATCAATAATATTTTTTTTCAAAATGTATTTTGTGTATAAGTACTCTGTCTTGTAAGTAAATGAATATATGAAATTGATTTGAAATAAAGTCTTTGAGAGTTCCTGTTTCTAATTTCAGAGACGACAACAGAACACAGGAGCAGGAATGAGATATTAAATATAATTAAAATATATTATTAATATATTATTGATATTAAAATAAACAAATGTCTTCACTTTAAACAGCTAATGGAAGTCCAGACTGCCTGAGAGCTTCTCCTGTACTATACGGTAATTCCTCTACTATGAGACAGTAAGTCTCGTGGTTATGACCCAATCGTTAGCCTATTTTTATAAAAACGTCTGCTACGGAGCCATAACGTGAGGTACAAGGTAATGGAGCCTTTTATACATTGTCGTGTTTCTTTAGAAATAAACAATGGACAAATAGAGTCTTTAAACTCTTCAGATGTAAAGTTATTCGCTGTCAAAGTTATTCTGGTAGTCTGCATCATCAAAAGGTAGTTTAATAAATTTGTCTGTCTTTGTCTTTGTTATAAAGCTCAGTTTATATTAATCATTCCATATTTATTACCCTTATTACCCTTAATATCTGTCCGAACTTTGCACTTTGTCCATCTGTAACCCAGTGTTATTGTTTTACAATAAAAAGTATGGCTGTCGAAATGAATGCAATAATAACAAGTTAACGCAAATTCCCTTTATAGCACTAAATCTTTTGACGTGTGATTGACAACACACGTTCTGTGATTTGGGCCTAGGGGCGCTCCGTAGCTTGTAAAATCAGGAACCGATACAGCGGCAACGCTACAAGAAACAGCAATGTAGAAAGAAAAGAGTATTTTGAATGTTAAGTTAAGTCTCAAAGCTCTTCCAGATGGTTCTCTCCACAAAGTTATTTGCATGTACTGTCGGTGCATTACAACTTTACCTTCATGACATTTTGTCTTCCCTTTGAGTGACGGCCAAAACACTCCGAGCGCTTCCAATCAATGTTGTTATCCTCAATGAAGTCATTCAAGGACTTGAATAATTCTTCTGCCGTGGTGTGAGCTGTCAGAGAATGACAAAACAGAAACTCCTCCTGGACATTGAGCTCTCTGATGTAGCGCAGATAAGTCATTAAACCCCCATTTACATGTGGAAATATACTGGCTCTATACACGCTAAAAGTCCTGATTATTTACATGGAGTCTGGTGTGTTTGGTGATGGTGATTTTGGGGCTGTTTCATGTTAAACTAAAAGGATCTTACTCTTTAACTAAAAGGTCTATCTCTGTAGGGATCCATCCCATAATTTTGTCAGACACTTAGAATAATAATCTGAGTCTGTCAGCAGCAACAACAGAACTTTTAGTGGATGCTGAACATTAGTCCTGTAGGGTTACATTACAGCTTGGTTCTGGTTTAATACTGGACCAGTTTCAGAGATTGTTGTTCCATCAGACACTCAGACACACAAACATGGAGACATAGAGTCCAGGTTGAAAAAAAAACAAAGTTACCCTTTAAAAAGATAATAATCTTGATCCTCGGGCGTTCACATTTCCCTGAAGTAGTGGAGGACGCAGAGTTTTGATGCTGAAGCATATGAAGGTTTTTCTCTTCCTCTCTCCGATGACTCCGATGACTGTACATTGACTCTTTACTACATTTCAGCATTTATATCGTCTGTCTATTCATGTATATTGTGTTATTACTGATCTACATCACTAACTAGACCACAACTTGCACTAACTGTATTTTGACTCTACTACATTTCAGCATTTATATCGTCTGTCTATTCATGTATATGGTGTTATTACCATATCACTTTTGCATATCCATCGTCTTACTTACACCTCACTTTGTGCCGGCTTTGTAATGCCTACTTAATCTGCACTTCATGTAGCCTGTTGTATTCTGTATTCTTGTATTGTATTGAATGTAAACTGTATGTTGTCTTGCACCTTATGCTTTTCTTGGCCAGGTGGTCGTTGCAAATGAGAACCTGTTCTCAACGGCCTACCTGGTTAAATAAAGGTTAAATAAAAATAAAATAAATGAACTCTTCTTCTGTTTGATATTTATTCATTTTCAGAATGGCGGAGAAGGTGGAGGACTCCATCATCTACAGCGCTGTAGACGGCACAATCAGAAGACAAACCACACCGTGATGGCAGATCAACTTTTTATTTATGTTTTCATTTAAATGAAAAATGAAAACTAAATTTTTAAATTTTTAATTTTTAATTTGTGTGTGTGTGTGTGCATATGTGTCTGTGTGTGTACATGTGTGTGTGTGTGTCTGTCTGTCTGTGAGTGTGTGTGTGTGTGTGTGTGTGTCTTAATGAAAAGTTATGAATCAGCTATAATATTATGTTTAGATTATTATTATTTAGAATGAATGAAATAATTAAAACTTCATTTAATGTCATTAGATGCACAATTACTGTGTATTGTTGTCTATGGTGTGTGTTTATATTATATTATGCCAAATCCAAAAACAAATTTCCATTTTATGCAAATCTAATGGACAATAAAGTTGATGTCCCCACAGTGTTGCATGATGGGACAATCCTGTTGGAACTGGGATGTTGATGTTGATTATTATTGAAGCTCAACGGTGCACGCACAAACGCACACTGTGTTCATGTGTGACATCATCCCTGCACATTCACAGACAGACAAACAGACAGACAGACAGACAGACAGACAGACAGACTAATGGAAAAAATACAATACTATGTGGAGAGAGGGTCTGTTAATTATATTAGATAAAATGGGAATCAGTGGGAGAATGTATAATGATATACTAGACTTTCTGTCACAACGTACAATTAGGGTCAAAGTTGGTAATGGAATAAGTAAAGAGTTTATGTTGAAAGTGGAATTCCCCAAGGAAGTGGTATTAGTCCCATGTTATTCAATATTATGGTAAATGACATATTTGAAAAATTAGGGGAAAGGAATGAAGTGTTGTTGTATGCAGATGATGCTGTCATATGGAAAAGGGGACGCAACATATCATACATAACCACAGCTGTTCAAAGAGATTTACAAGTAATAGAACAATGGGGTATAGATTGGGGATTTAAGTTGTCCATACCTAAAACAAAGGTTATGTTCTTTACCAGAAAGAAGATCCCAGAAAGTTATAATGTTATGTTGTACCATCAATCAATTGAAAGGGAGAAGAAATTTAAATATTTGGGGATATGGTTGGATGAAAGACTTACATGGAAACATCATATAGATCAGGTGTTTTCAAATTGGGTGAATGTGAGCCTCCCCTTAGAGTAGTTAAGGACAGCCGAGCCCCCCCTTCCCCAAAATCCCGTCCGCCTGCCCTAACCCACACACGCCTCTGCAGTACATACCATCTTTTGTGTGTCCCAGACAATGATAAGTTTCAATAACTGATAAAATGTAAATATTTTTTAATATTGTATTTGAAGACATTTTATTTCCACAACTTTTTAAAAAGTGCATTCATAAACGATTCTTTGCAACAGCAAATCATTTCTAACTTCATGCAGGCCTAATTGAGGCTACTGGCTGAAGCCCCGGCAAAATCAGCTGATGCCGCGTCTGTCAGTGGAAACAATGAGGCCACGCTTTTGATGCGCAGAGGTGTTGGATGCGGGGCTGCACTGCAGAGAGAAATAAACGCAAGTCGACCTCCACCTGCAGCCAAACCCGCACTCACACAAGTAGGTGGAGGTGAAGGGGATTAGGACTTTCATAGCCTTAGTGGAGATCTGGGGGAACTCGCTCTCCACAGACAACCATAACGCGTGATCGCCATTTCTCCCGGTCTCTGTCACACTGCAGCAGAGGAGCAGCCTCGGACCCCGACCAGGTGAAACCTAACTTTAACTCAGGATCATATTTCCTTTCCTCATATTTTTTTGCTGGGTCCTGTCTCCTCCCTTAATGCTGACTTCTGTTGACTTGGGACAAGGAAACGATGCACTTTAAAGCTAATACACGCACGCACAATTACAGATATCAATAGAGCTGCATACAGTTATTTTTTCTTCACGTGTCGCGCCTCCCCTGTGGCTCTTTGGCGCCCCCCAGGGGAGGCGTACCTCACCTATTGAGAACCCCTGATATAGAGCATATTGAAACAAAATGTAAAAAGGGTCTAAATCTAATGAGGATGTGTTGGACAGTGTTGGGGAGCAGATAAGCAGTCTTTGATGTACATATTAAAGCTTTAATAAGATCTACCATAGACTATGGAAGTGTAGTTTATAGTTCAGCATGCAAAACATATTTAAGAAAACTTGAGAGGATTCCATTCAAAGTTATAAGAATAGCTTTAGGAGTTATAAAACAAGTCCTACGTGTGTTTAGATTAGATTAGTAGAATCAGAAGACTCTCCACTCAGTCTAAGGTATATTACATTGTCTCTAACATACTGGGTCAGGTTGTTGGGAAGTATTAATAATCCAGCAATTTTAGTTCTTAATGATTGCTGGAAATATCAAACAAAATCAAAAGGGATTGGTTGGAACATCAACAGTATAGCAGAACAATATGGAATTAAAGAAATTAAATTTAGTCTTTAGTTTCTCTGGTTCTAGGTGCTATTCCCTCATGGATTCTTCCATCACCTGGGCCCAGTTTTTCAAAAGTAATCCAGTTGGATTTCAGATCACGGATTGGATCAAATCTTGGAAATGGGTTTTTCAAAAGCAAAAGAGGGATTCTGAACTAAGATCAGATAATGTAATCTGATCTTACATTTGATCTGGATCAAACCTGCCCTTTGGGTTTTTCAAAACTCTGAACATGGTTTGGGATCTATTTCATCCAAAAAAAACAGGATTATCCTGATCCCATCAGAAGGTGGATTCAGTTGGGATTTTTTTGAACCAAATAAAATCAGAGTTTTTTTTTTTTAAGTGAATGATCACAAAATTAATGTTTACTGATGATATATACAGTTCTCCATATTTGAAGTATATGTGAAGCAATATCACATTTAATATATATAATACTCTTGGATAGTATTGTTTTTGTTTTGTTATTTAACATTATAACAAAATAAGTAATGTAAAATGTTACTGTTTATTACAGTGTTTTGGTTTCTTAAAATTAAAACAAACAATGGCTATTAGTGTCCTACCTGTTGTTCTCTGCTGAGCCAGCAGGCTACACTGTTGGTTCCATTTAAGGCTCTGGTCAACAGGATTTGGTAATCCTGAAATTTGGTATTTGGATCCCAGTGATCCAATCCAATGTTCTGGATAAAAACTGGCATAAAAGTAAGATGGATCAGGTGATCCTGGATAGCAAAACATGGGATTTCCAAATCTGGATCAATTTGATCCAGATTAAATTTTCTGAAAAACTGGGCCCTGAGGTGAACTATTTGAAGGAAAGAGAGAGTATCCAAATGAACAAAGTTTTGCAGCATATTGCCAGGGATATATAAAAACATGTTAAAATATATACAGATGGATCAAAAGATCCACAAAATGGGCATTGTGGTATTGGGATATATATTCCATAATTTAAACGACAGGGTAGACTTAGTGCTGCTAATGTGATAAAAATGATTCCAGGCCCCAACAGATATGCTGCCGGGCATGTCCAAGACATAACATCAGCATTTTGAGCTTTTCATGACACCATCAGTTGAAAAAGATATACTTGAGATGTCAATTTTTTTTCCAGTTTAGGCTGTCAACATTTTCCAGTTGCCAGTTTTGGCTATCAACCTAAAAATGTGGTAAAAGATTTTTAATTACCTACATTTTCTGGAGGTTTCAAATTCTGGGGTCAAATTGAGCCCAAGGATAACAGATGTTAGTAAATTAGAGGATAACAGGAGGGTTAACAAAAGAGATGGATATAGGTTAAATAATGTTCTATCTGTATACTCTATTGAGATGACTGGGATAATTACAGCTCTTATAGGTGGACTGAAGAGGTTAAATCTTTGAGAGCTGTAATCTGTACAGATTCCTTGGCAGCTATTCATAGCCTAGATACAGGTCACTCATCAAGGGAAGATTTGATTATTGAAATAAAATAGTTACTATTACATCTCAGGAACCTTGGAATCATTCAGTTGTGTTGGGTTCCAGCTCATATAGGAAACAAAGAGGCTGATAAAATTGCGAAAAAGATGCTGAAAAACAAATATATTGTTATGATTCAAGGGATTAAAGGACCCAAATGCAGGGAGAGGCAGGCAGGCAGGAGAAGGGTTGAGCTCGAGGATTTATTAATCAAAACACAAAAAATGAACCAAGGGAGTCCAGAACTGACACTAGGGAACTGGGGACCGTGGGCGGGCACTGGGGACCGTGGGTACTAGGGCACTGGGGAACTGGGGACAGTGGGCAGTAGAGCACAGGGAACCATGGGCACTCGGGAACAGGGGACTGAACTGCTTAGGCCAGCAGGGCTGCTGGCAGCAGTGAAGGCGGAACCCCTCCGGTGGCCGAACAGGCCATCGAGGACTCCCAGGCGGCCGGCGGCAAAAGCAAAACCCCTCCGACGGCCGGCGGCGAAGGCAAGATCCTTCAGGCGGCCAAGCAGGATGTCGAGGACTCTTGGGTGGCAGTCGGAGAAGGCGAAACCCTTCTGGCGGCCAAGCAGGACAGCGAAGGTAGACCCCCTCAGGCGGCCAGGCAGGACGTCGAGGACAGCTGAGCTGGGGGGCCGGGACGGACATAGTCACTGATCACAGGTGTGGTCTCAGGGATGCCGGAGATTGGCACAGTCACGGGCGAGGTCTCAGGGGCGCCAGAGACTGGCAAAGTCACTGGAGAGGTCCCAGGGGCGGTCTCAGGGGCACCGGAGACCGGCAAAGTCACTGGGGAGGTCTCAGGGGCGCCGGAGACCGGCAAAGTCACTGGGGAGGTCTCAGGGGCGGTCTCAGGGGCGCCGGAGACCGGCAAAGTCTCAGGGGGAACGGTCATAGCAGGTTCAGGAAGACTGGACGCCAGCCTGGACTCTGGGGGCTGCTACCTAGCCGGGACTCTGGGGGCTGCTTCGATTCAGGAGATTAAAGGACCCAAATGCAGGGAGAGGCAGGCAGGCAGGAGAAGGGTTGAGCTCAAGGATTTATTAATCAAAACACAAAAAATGAACCAAGGGAGTCCAGAACTGACACGGGGAGAGCACACAAACACACACAAAACGATCTGACACAAGACAAAGGGAACACAGAGGCTAAATACAAGAGGTAACGAGCAAACAAGGAACAGGCGATACAACAGGTGAAACACATTAGGAGTGGCAGAGTAATCAACAAAGGTGGGAAAACACAGGAAGTAAAACTAGAAAAGACAGAAAACCAGACTATCACAATAAAACAGGAAACAGAAATATACACAACAGGGAACAGAAATATACACAACGAAATCTACACAGTCCACAGAATCAATATACAAAACAGGAAACATACAGAATTATGAAAACAGGCAACAGAAATATAAACAACCCCAACAGAAATGTCCAGAACCGCAACATATATAGGAATTAATATTTCACTGGGGAAGGGTGAAGCCAAATCCATAATTAAATCTGAAAGTATACAAAAATGGCAAAATGAATGGGACGCAGAATTTAATGCTAGACTTCCACTTCCATAAAATTCAGAAGAATGTTACCAGGAAAAGGGTTAGTGGTCTATATACCAGACTTAGATTAGGTCACACAGGACTGAATGCTACCTTACAAATAGTAGGACATGGTAATGGATTATGCATAGAAAGAACAAAGAAGATGTTGAACATGTACTTTTTCATGTCAGAAATATAATGATAATAGATTAAACTGGCAGGAAATGGAAGGAGAGAACTCAATACATGATATACTTGAAGAAAAGGGTATGAGAAGGGAGAGACTTGAAGCGTTATTTATTTGTCTTAATAATACTGGTATAATGAAAAGAATATGTTTGTCTTGGTTGGTTTGTTTGTTTGTTTGTTTATTTGTTTGTTTGTTTGTTTTGAATTAATTCAAACCTAGACTCCATGAAGTTCTTGGTATTACACACTCCTGTACAGTTGGTGGCGCTATAATACAAAAGTAGTAATCTGCCAAAAACAAGAAGAAGGAGAACAAACTGTGACGACAGCCACAAACTTAATACTTTAACTACATTTTCCTGATGATACTTAGCTACACACTTTTACTGAAGTAATATTTACACTGCAGGACTTTAACTTGTAACAGAGTATTTATATAGTGTGGTATTACTACTTTTACTGCAGTAATCTGAATACTTGAAAGACAAACTGAAGTTTAAGCGTCGTTCATTCAGTCGTTAGCATGCTAATGCTAGCAGCCGTTACCGGCTGATTTAACCGTGTTTCTGTGTGTGAATGAGACCGACAGACGGCCGGTGAGCCGGTCTGGTCCGGTGTGGAGACGGACACTCACCAGAACCACCAGACAGTCGGTGCTGACGGACGGGAGACCCCAGGCTCCTTCCCAGCAAAACAACTCGTCGGGCGCCGCCATCTTCAGCCGCGACGGTGAACTCTGACACCGGAAGAGAAGCTCGACCCGCTGAGTTAGGTTAACAACTTTCAAAATAAAAGTCTTAAAATTCACCGGGATCCAATTCAATTCAATTTATTTTATTTATAGTATCAAATCATAACAAGAGTTATCTCGAGACACTTTACAGATAGAGTAGGTCTAGACCAAACTCTGTAGTTTACGAAGCCCCAACTATTACAGTGGTTGCCTCAAGAGCAAGCATTAGCAGTAGCTATTGCGACAGTGGCAAGGAAAAACTCCCTTTTTTGTTAGGAAGAAACCTCGGACAGACCCAGACTCTTGGTAGGTGGTGTCTGACGGCACCAGTTGGGGGAGTGGTGAATGGTGGCAATAATAGTCATAATAAAGATAGTGAAACAGTGATCACAATGGTAGTCGTAGTAGTTCATGTCATAGTAGGGCACAGCAGGGCGTTACGGGGTGTAGTGTGGCACAGCAGCCTGGGTGGACGTGGTTGGACGCGGCAGGACGCAGTCGGACACTGCGGGGAATCATAGAGCGTAGCAGGGTGTAGTAAGTCCATAGCGTCAATTGCACCCAGGACCCCGTTGTAGATGCCAACCAATTCCAAGGCGATGTTCTGGGTGAAGAAGAAGCAAAGGGACTCCGGGGAGAAAACTCCCCAGAGCTAGGTTAGTAACAGGCATTTCTGGGACTAAGATGCACACAAAAGGAGACAAGTGAAAAGAGAGAAGAGGGAGTAGCTCATTCTGTCCTTGGTAGGAGATTCCCACAGCAGTCTAGAGTTATAATAGCATAACTAAGAGAGGCAGGCTAAAGAGAGGGGCCCTGGACCGGGCTCGTACTCTCCCCTGCCGGAACGGGCTTGTACTTCCTGCCTCCCTCTACTCTACTCTACTATGCTGCAACTCCTCACTCCCTAACTATAAGCTTTATCAAAGATGATGGTTTTCAGTTTATTCTTAAATGTGGCGACGGTGTCAGCCCCCCGAACCCAAGTTGTGAGCTGGTTCCACAGGAGAGGAGCCTGAAGGCTGAAGGCTCTGGCTCCCATTCTACTTTTAGAGACTCTAGGAACCACAAGTAGCTCTGAGTTCTGGGAGCGTAGTGCTCTAGTGGGACAATAAGGTACTAAGAGCTCTTCTATGTATGATGGTGCTTGACCATTTAGTGCTTTGTAGGTCAGGAGAAGGATTTTAAATTCAATCCTGGATTTTATAGGAAGCCAATGCAGAGAAGCTAATACAGGAGAAATATGATCTCTTTTGTTAGTTCTTTTCAGAACACGTGCTGCAGCATTCTGGATCAGCTGGAGGGTCTTGAGGGACTTATTTGAGCAGCCTTATAGTAAAGAATTACAGTAGTCCAGCCGGGAAGTAACGAATGCATGGACTAGTTTTTCAGCATCGTTTTGCGAGAGGATGTTTCTGATTTTGGCAATGTTACGAAGATGGAAAAAGGCTGTTCTTGAGGTTTGTTTTAAGTGGGCGTTAAAGGATAGATCCTGGTCAAAAATGATTCCTAGATTTCTGACAGTAGTGCTGGAGGCCAGGGCAATACCATCTAGGGTAGCTATATCTTTAGATAATGAAGTTCGGTGGTGCTTGGGTCCCAGCACAATAACTTCCGTTTTGTTTGAGTTTAACATCAGAAAATTGTGGGTCATCCAGGATTTTATATCTTTAATGCACGCTTGAAGTTTAGCTAACTGACCGCTTTCGTCAGGCTTAATTGACAGATATAATTGGGTGTCATCTGCGTAACAGTGAAAGTTAATTGAGTGCTTCCTAATAATATTGCCTATAGGAAGCATATATAAAGAGAATAGAATTGGTCCAAGCACTGAGCCTTGAGGAACGCCATGGTTAACTTTAGCGTATTTGGATGGTTTATCGTTAATATTAACAAATTGGGATCGCTCAGAGAAGTAGGACTTAAACCAGCTTAGTGCGATTCCTTTAATGCCAACTAAATGTTCCAGTCTCTGTAAGAGGATGGTATGGTCGATAGTGTTGAATGCAGCACTAAGATCTAATAAGACAAGTACGGAGACAAGTCCTTTGTCAGCAGCAGTTAGAAGGTCGTTAGTAATTTTCACCAGTGCCGTCTCTGTGCTATGATGCATTCTAAAACCTGACTGAAAGTCTTCAAATAGACTATTTCTACGCAGAAAGTCACACAATTGATTAGCGACTACCTTCTCAAGGATTTTGGAGAGAAAGGGGAGGTTAGATATAGGTCTATAGTTGGCTAAGACCTCAGGGTCGAGGGTGGGTTTTTTCAGAATAGGTTTTATCACAGCTACTTTAAAAGACTGCGGTACGTGACCCGTTAATAAGGACATATTGATCGTATCTAGTAATGTGCTATTGACCACGGGTAGTGCTTCTTTAAGTAGCCTCGTTGGAATGGGGTCTAAGAGACAGGTAGTTGGCTTAGCTGAAGAGACCCTTAACATTAATTGTTGGTCTAAAGGATAGAAGCTGTCTAAATAAGTATCAGGTCTTATCGTTCTTTCTAGCCCTCCTGCGCCCAATGGTGAGCCGTTAGAAGCTGTGGGCAGAAGGTGATGAATTTTTTCTCTAATTGTTATAATTTTATCATTAAAAAAGGTCATGAAGTCATCACTGCTCAGAGCTATAGGAATAGATGGCTCAACAGAGCTGTGACTATCTGTCAGCCTGGCTACAGTGCTGAAAAGAAACCTTGGGTTGTTCTTATTTTCTTCTATTAGTATTGAGTAATAGTCTGATCTGGCATTTCTGAGGGCCCTCCTATAATTTTTTAGACTATCTTGCCAATCCACACGAGATTCTTCCAGTTTGGTGGAACGCCATTTACTTTCAAGTTTTCGTGAGATTTGTTTTAATTTGCGAGTTTGGGAGTTATACATACATATATATCTTCTTTTTGAGAGGAGCAACAGAGTCTAAAGTAGTCCGTAAGCAGGCCGTAGCAGCGTCTACAAAGTTATCAAGTTGGGAGGGACTAAAGTTAACATAACGGTCCTCTGTTATATTAAGGCATGACATTGAGTTAAGTGCTGTTGGAATATCTTCCTTAAATTTAGCTATAGCACTATCAGATAAGCATCTAGTGTAGAAACTTTTATTTAATTTCGTATAGTCAGGTAGTAAGAATTCGATAGTTATTAAAAAATGGTCTGATAATAAAGGATTCTGCGGAAATACTATTAAATCGTCAATTTTGATGCCATATTCCAGCACAAGGTCGAGGGTGTGGTTAAAACAGTGCGTGGCCTTATGCACCCTCTGACTGAAACCAATAGAATCTAGCAGTGAATTGAAAGCAGTACTAAGGCTATTGCTGTCAACGTCAACATGGATATTAAAATCACCTATAATAAGTACTTTTTCTGATTGAAGGACCACGCATGATAAAAACTCTGAGAATTCAGATAAAAACTCAGAATATGGACCTGGTGCTCGGTAAACAACAACGAATATAATTGGCTGTACTATTTTCCATGTTGGGTGTTGAAGATTAAGAACAAGGCTTTCAAACGAATTATAATTTAGTTTAGGTTTAGGATTAATTAACAGGCTCGAGTCAAATATGGCTGCAACTCCCCCTCCTCGGCCTGAGCCTCGTGGAATTTGGGTATTATTATGACTGGGAGGAGTGGCTTCGTTTAAACTAACATATTCGTCAAGAATAAATCAATGTGGTTATCTGATATCAATTCGTTTACCAATAATGCTTTCGATGACAGAGATCTAATATTTAATAGTCCACATTTGATTTTCCTATTCTGTTCTATCGTTGCAGTGGTTGTTTTAATTCCAATTAGGTTGTTTAGTATAGCACCTCTTTTGTTAGCGTTTGGTTTAAACGGTCTCAGTCGGGGGACAGACACGGTGGTTATGGGATTATGAATGGGTGATTGCTCTGAAGGGAGCACAGAGGGGCGTGTAGCGCTGTATCTCTGATTATTGACTTTGGGAGAGTGTGTCTGGTCAGTGTGCTTGTGGGAGTGTTTACGGGATGTAAACAGTCAATCAGAGGTCTGGGTGTGCAGGGCGTGGTGCAAATTTCCACGTAGCATCTGGCTTCCGCGTGTATTGGGATGAATCCCATCCCTGCTGAACAGGGAGCCACGTTCCCAAAACAGATTGAAGTTGTCAATAAAACCTATCTTGTGAATGCTGCATGTGAGCTGGAGCCAGGTGTTAAGGGAGAGTAGTCTACTAAAGAGGCCTGATCCGCGACCTAGAGATGGAAGTGGGCCCGAAATAAAAACCGACTTCCCAGTGCTTTTTAAAGCCTCAATGAGAGTGGTAAAGTCTCGCCTTGTGCGCTCACACTCCTGAATCCGAGTGGACATGTCGTTATGTCCACAATGGACCACGATGCGTTTGATAGAGGTCGGAAACGAGGGTATCAGGTCCATAACTTTAGCCAGGATGTCTGCAACTTTGGCTCCGGGAAAACAGTGTGTGACAGCATTATGAAACCGTAGGTCTCTAGTGATGGAGTCCCCAATAATTACTGTGGTTAGGGGGAAGAGCGGACGAGGAGTGGGGGGGTGTGGATAGCCGGTGACGGGAGCAAAACAGTCAGTGTCGGTTTCAGATGGGCAGGGAAAAGAAGAGGAAGATTGCTTACCGTTCGGTTGTGGGGATTGTTTTTGAGGAACGTTGTCATTTGGGCCGATCCAGGCAGTGTAGGCCACCGGACCGTCTGACTACCGCATCCCTCAGAAGCTTTCGTCTTCCGTGACGACGGCTGGTCAGTCTGCTTTGAAGCGGGGCGAGCCCGGTGAGCCGCATTGGCCGCCACCGGCTCCGACTCCGACAAGGCATTGAAGCGATCGGAGAGGCTGAGGGCAGGAGGAGATGGAGCCCTACCCGAGGCTCTCTTTCGGCCGCAAACCACCTCAGTCCAGGGTGGCTTGATAACCGGTGTCGAGCAGGACGATGGGCGTGGGCAGGCAGCTGGGTCCCATGGCGCGGTATCCTGGAAGGCCGCCGAGAGAGATGACATCCGGAGCGACTGATTATGAGCCACGTCCAAGCAGGCAGTTAACAAAGCATCTTTGGTTTTTAAGTCCTCGGAAAGCCGACGAACATCTTCCCTGAGGTCAGCAATTTCTATGTTTGTATTATTAAACAACGAGGAAATCCTGAGGGGGAGTGGGGACTCGCCAGGTGTAGAGGTTGCCATGAAGCTAGCGTCAGTTTAGCCGGTAGGCCTAGTCTTGATAAATTAGCGTGAGGCTATTACTTACTTACACGTAAAAATGTATCTTTGGTTTTAAAAACACTTTATTAGTATAATAAAAACTAGGCGATAGAGCCGACTGTTAGGTA
>NC_050182.1:2479456-2484456 GCF_008315115.2 Sander lucioperca | reverse complement strand
GTCCTGCTGGTTCTCTTCGCTGTTATTCTGGTCGTCTGCATCAGCAAAAGGTAGTTTAATAAATCTGTCTGTCTTTGTCTTCGTTATAAAGCTCAGTTTATATTAATCATTCCATATTTATTACCCTTATTATCCTTAATATCTGTCCAAACTTTGCACTTTGTCCATCTGTAACCCAGTGTTATTGTTTTAAAATATAAAGTATGGCTGTCGAAATGAATGCAATAATAACAACTTAACGCAAATTCCCTTTATAGCACTAAATCTTTTGAAGTGCGATTGACAACACACATTCTGTGATTTGGGCCTAGGGGCGCTCCGTAGTTTGTAAAATCAGGAACCGATACAGCGGTAACATTAGCAGAAACAACAATGTAGAAAGAAAAGAGTATTTTGAATGTTAAGTTAAGTTTCAAAGCTCTTCCAGATGGTTCTCTCCACAAAGTTATTTGCATGTACTGTCGGTGCATTACAACTTTACCTTCATGACATTTTGTCTTTCCTTTGAGTGACGGCCAAAACACTCAGAGCGCTTCCAATCAATGTTGTTATCCTCAATGAAGTCATTCAAGGCCTTGAATAATTCTTCTGCTGTGGTGTGAGCTGTCAGAGAATGACAAAACAGAAACTCCTCCTGGACATTGAGCTCTCTGATGTAGCGCAAATAAGTCATTAAACCCCCATTTACATGTGGAAATATACTGGCTCTATACACGCTAAAAGTACTGATTATTTACATGGAGTCTGGTGGAGTTTGGTGATGGTGATTTTGGGGCTGTTTCATGTTAAACTAAAAGGATCTTACTCTTTAACTAAAAGGTCTATCTCTGTAGGGATCCATCCCATAATTTTGTCAGACACTTAGAATAATAATCTGAGTCTGTCAGCAGCAACAACAGAACTTTTAGTGGATGCTGAACATTAGTCCTGTAGGGTTACATTACAGCTTGGTTCTGGTTTAATACTGGACCAGTTTCAGAGATTGTTGTTCCATCAGACACTCAGACACAGAAACATGGAGACATAGAGTCCAGGTTGATAAAAAAACCAAAGTTACCCTTTAAAAAGATAATAATCTTGATCCTCGGGTTCACATTTCCCTGAAGTAGTGGAGGACTCAGAGTTTTGATGCTGAAGCATATGAAGGTTTTTCTCTTCCTCTCTCCGATGACTCCGATGACTGTACATTGACTCTTTACTACATTTCAGCATTTATATCGTCTGTCTATTCATGTATATGGTGTTATTACCATATCACTTTTGCATATCCATCGTCTTACTTACACCTCACTTTGCGCCGGCTTTGTAATGCCTACTTAATCTGCACTTCATGTAGCCTGTTGTATTCTGTATTCTTGTATTGTATTGAATGTAAACTGTATGTTGTCTTGCACCTTATGCTTTTCTTGGCCAGGTGGTCGTTGCAAATGAGAACCTGTTCTCAACGGCCTACCTGGTTAAATAAAGGTTAAATAAAAATAAAATAAATGAACTCTTCTTCTGTTTGATATTTATTCATTTTCAGAACGGAGGAGAAGGTGGAGGACTCCATCATCTACAGCGCTGTAGACGGCACAATCAGAAGACAAACCACACCGTGATGGAAGATCAACTTTTTATTTATGTTTTCATTTAAATGAAAAATGAAAAATAAAAAAAAAAGGTTTTTAAATTTTAAATTTTTAATTTGTGTGCATGTGTGTGTGTGTCTGTCTGTCTGTGAGTGTGTCTGTGTGTGTGTGTGTGTGTGTGTGTGTCTTGATGAAAAGTTATGAATCAACTATAATATTATGTTCATTTCTCCTTTAAAAATAAAACTATTTGAACAAATAAAACCGACCAGATCTTTTATTTACATTTAGAATGAAATGATTAAAACTTAATTTAATGCTCTCATTAGATGCACAATTACTGTGTATTGTTGTCTATGGTGTGTGTTTATATTATATTATGCCAAAGCCAAAAACAAATTTCCATTTTATGCAAATCTAATGGGACAATAAAGTTGATGTCCCCACAGTGTTGCATGATGGGACAATCCTGTTGGAACTGGGATGTTGATGTTGATTATTATTGAAGCCCAACGGTGCACGCACAAACGCACACTGTGTTCATGTGTGACATCATCCCTGCACATTCACAGACAGACAGACAGACAGACAGACAGACAGACAGACAGACCGACAGACAGACAGACTAATGGAAAAAATACAATACTATATGGAGAGAGGGTCTGTTAATTATATTAGATAAAATGGGAATCAGTGGGAGAATGTATAATGATATACTAGACTTTCTGTCACAACGTACAATTAGGGTCAAAGTTGGTAATGGAATAAGTAAAGAGTTTATGTTGAAAGTGGAATTCCCCAAGGAAGTGGTATTAGTCCCATATTATTCAATATTATGGTAAATGACATATTTGAAAAATTAGGGGAAAGGAATGAAGGGTTGTTGTATGCAGATGATGCTGTCATATGGAAAAGGGGACGCAACATATCATACATAACCACAGCTGTTCAAAGAGATTTACAAGTAGTAGAACAATGGGGTATAGATTGGGGATTTAAGTTTTCCATACCTAAAACAAAGGTTATGTTCTTTACCAGAAAGAAGATCCCAGAAAGTTATATGGTTTGTTTATTTGTTTAGAATTAATTCAAGCCTAGACTCCATGAAGTTCATGGTAATGTGTAATGATATTACACACTCCTGTACAGTTGGTGGCGGTATAATACAAAAGTAGTAATCTACCAAAAAAAAAGAACTGTGTGACGACAGCCACAAACTTAATACTTTAACTACATTTTCCTGATGATACTTAGCTACACACTTTTACTGAAGTAATATTTACACTGCAGGACTTTAACTTGTAACAGAGTATTTATCTTTACAGTGACCAGGAGGAGGCTGACACGAGGCTGGTGTTCAGGGGGCGGATTGGCCATCAGGAATCCCGGGAACAATCCCAAATGGCCGTTCCATTTCAGCCGAACCGGCTGGTGGTCAATAAGTTTTTCTTTTTTCTTTTTTTTTCTTTCATACGCGACCGGCCGTTCAGCTGCAGCGGAGCGCTGTGTCTGTGTGTCTGTGTGTGTGTGTTTCAGACCGGGCCAAACCAATACTTTCAATCTTGAGGGGGGATACGAGCGGCCCCCTCCTAACTTGGACTGATCCTCGTTTTTCCTGACATCCGATTGGCTCAAACTTAAGGCGCCGAAAAAAGAGTTTACTTTCTGTCAGGTTTGGATTTGTATGAATGCAACAGAGACGGACGTTAAAAAAATGGTGAAAAGAAGGAAAGAAGAGAAAGAAATGGGTGGGGCCGAAAAAATAAGAATGAAAAAGAAAAAAATGTTGGCACAAGAGGCAGCTAAATGCGCCAAATTAACAGACCTTTTCCGTGAAAAGGGTGCTGTGGCAGGAGGTAACGTTACAGTCTGTAGCAGCAGGAGAGAGGAGGAGAGAAGAGGAGGAGGAGGAGCAGCAGGAGAGAGGAGGAGGAGGAGGAGAGAGGAGGAGGATGAGCAGGAGAGAGGAGGAGGAGGAGCAGGAGAGAAGAGGAGGAGGAGGAGCAGCAGGAGAGAAGAGGAGGAGGAGGAGCAGCAGGAGAGAGGAGGAGGAGCAGGAGAGAGGAGGAGGAGGAGCAGGAGAGAAGAGGAGGAGGAGCAGCAGGAGAGAGGAGGAGGAGCAGGAGAGAAGAGGAGGAGCAGCAAAAGAGAAGAGGAGGAGCAGTAGAAGAGAAGAGGAGGAGGAGCAGCAGGAGAGAAGAGGAGGAGGAGCAGCAGGAGAGAGGAGGAGGAGCAGAAGGAGAGAAGAAGAGGAGGAGGAGAAGCAGGAGAAGAGGAGGAGGAGGAGTAGCAGGAGAGAGGAGGAGGAGGAGCAGCAGGAGAGAGGAGGAGGAGCACGAGAGAGGAGAAGGAGCAGCAGGAGAGAAGAGGAGGAGGAGCAGCAGCAGGAGAGAGGAGGAGGAGCAGGAGAGAGGAGAAGGAGCAGCAGGAGAGAAGAGGAGGAGGAGCAGCAGGAGAGAGGAGGAGGAGCAGGAGAGAAGAGGAGGAGCAGTAGAAGAGAAGAAGAGGAGGATGAGCAGCAGGAGAGAGGAGGAGGAGCAGCAGGAGGAGAGAGGAGGAGGAGGAGAGAGGAAGAGCAGGAAACAGACAGGTAGAGGGGCAGTGTGCAGGGCTGGGTAGGCATTCATATTAGGCATATCAATCAATCAGATATTTACATATAGGATAAAATGCCAATAGTTCCACATACTAGATAATAACTTGACTGAAGCACAGATTGAATTAGAAAATGTTTTATTCTTAGTCATATTTATAACTGATGTTTTTCTCATGCATATGTATCTGCACAATCAGTAAGCAGAGGCAGGGTCCATCACAGGGGAAGCTGAGCCAGGGAGCCAAGCTGAGAAAGTAAGGACACACACACACACACACACACACACACACACACACACACACACACACACACACAAATCCAATTTCAGTCCCAGTACGGCCCTGCTGCTGTTACATGCAATACACCTTGCACAGTCACATTCTCGTCTAATTGTCAAATGTGATGATACAGATGTATTAGTTTTGCTTCTGTACTAGTCATGCAAAGGGATGTTTGGATCCTCAGCAGTGTGTATGCACTCTGGACATGGCCTTAAGGAAAGATTTGTCCCTATCTGTTTGATCGCTCAGAAGCTTGGAGCAGTGCTTTTGTTTACCTGCATGCCACGCCCTCACGGGTTGTGACACCACAAGCAGTTTGTACAGAATTGGGAAGGCCACTGCTCTCACAAGACTGAGGACACATTTTTGTGAGTTTCAGGAAATGACCAAATTTGGACTCTCTGGTTGCGTGGAAGAGGCTTTGCCTGTGGCAAGAAGGTATGCCCTCCTCCTGTATGGCCAAAAGAAAAAGGTGGATGGGCATCCTTGTACCAACCTGGATGAGCTGAGGTACACACTAGCATCTACCACAGATTCGTCAGCAGCAAATCT
>NC_050182.1:2449456-2474456 GCF_008315115.2 Sander lucioperca | reverse complement strand
CGCGCTGTGCACGAGCCTAAAAGCATTTTACTAATGCTCTGTTAAAATAACAATGAAATGCTGCGTTATTGACTTTAGACCAGGTTTTTGTTGGTCAAGATAGCAATACTCCCAGAATGCACCTGAACACACCTCCCTGTAAGACCAGTTGTGGCAAAATATGATAAATCTGGTTTTTAATTGAATTATGGGGACATATACAACATGTATCATTGTGATATAGATAGGAGATGTCAATGTGTCTGCCTGGTGGAAGTCACAGACTTCCTCTGTCCTGCTTCCCGCAGCTGCCTTCCTCACTGCTACACATAGACTCTCCCCCCTCATGCAGTCCTCAGTTGCTGCTATGCAGCCGCAACAGCCACGGATGGCCTGCCGCTGTAAAAGCCACGGCGGGCACCAAGCCAATGCTTAAGCATAGGTGTTCAAAATGCAAGATCAGCTAAATGACTTAATCTAGTGGAAAATCCCCAAAAAGGTGGTCTTTGGCCTCAAAAGTAGCCAATTGAAGTGTGTTATCTGTGTGTGTGTTATCTTTCGTGCACATTAAAACGTCTTTTTCACATCTGACTCTGACTCTGCGTGAATTTTCTGAGACCTCGTTCTTGGACTTTTTTATACTTTGAAGAGAACTTGAAGAGAAGTTGACAAAGTGCAGCTGGCGATAAGGTCCGTGCCTTTAAATCTGGCCTTGAACCACGGACCTATATTTTGTTTCAACAGACCAGCATGTCCAGAATGCACCTGAACACACCTCCCTGTAAGACCAGCACGCCCAGAATGCACCTGAACACACCTCCCTGTAAGACCGGCATGCCCAGAATGCACCTGAACACACCTCCCTGTAAGACCAGCACGCCCATGGGCCACAGATGGGCGCGGGTGCATTTTCTATTTAAACGACGTGGGCGTTGGACAGGAAACTGACAACTGCGGCGGTCTTAAACTAGCAAAGACACTTGCGTCGGGCTTTGCGTTGCGCTGTGCCGGGTGCGAGATAGGACCCTATACTGCATGGGATTATCATAAAGTGTGTGTGTGTGTAAAGGGGAGACTCGTGGGTATGTACAGAACCCATTTTCATTCAGATATCTGGAGGTCAGAGGTTAACGGACACCTTTGAAAAAGGCTGTGCCATGTTTTTCCCTCTCCAAACTTTAGCTTAAGTTTGGAGCAATACTTAGCTTCCTTCCCAACAAGCTAGCACAGCATGGGTTCCTTATGTTGTCTAGTTTACTTTGATACCAATGTATTGTTCTAGCTTTGGAACAGAACCCACTACAGCCTCTAAAAGACAGTAAAGTCACCCTAAAAGATGGAGGGCTGTCTTTACCTTTAGTTGTATAGTGATCTTGGTCCGTAACAACATGAGGAACGGGAATCATCAGTTCCAACAAGTCATAATCTATCTAGTCTAATCTAATATAATGTATTAAAAACTAACTCTGTAAATGTATTTTAGATGGTGATCAGATGAAGATAAGAAGCTCCAGAGATGACGGAGAGTTTAAAAGAGGAGAAGCAGTCACACTGAACTGTTCTGCTGCAATCTGCACTATCCACCAACTGGAGGTCACCTGGTTCAGAGATGGCCACGCCCTCTCAGAGACTGGCCCCGCCCTCCATCTCAGCTATCTGACTGCAAAGGATTCTGGGAACTACACCTGTGGTTTGAAGAAGAACGAGCGCACCCTCTCCATCCCATACAGCCTGCATGTGGAAGGTTAGTTTGATCAGTTTTTATCTGAAAACATTTTCAGACCAGATCCAAACTCAACAAGTCGTCTATATAAACTACAAACTGAATCTAAACCACCTTAAAGCTATAGTCTGTAGTCAGTTCAGTTCAGTCACTTTATTATCCCAGTAGGGAAACTTGATCTTCAGTCAGGAGTGAAAGATAAAAAAGAAACACATTCAAGAAACATACAAATAGACAAGGCAACAATACAAAGACATGAGTACAAAAAAGGTTTCCTGCATGTAACACACACAACACAATTTATCACCACTGGAGCAATCTCTAAAAACAAAAACAAAAAAATATTACATTACATGTGCAAATTAGGCTGAGTTATTGCACATGGGACAAAGGAGTTTTTTGAACCGAGGTACTCTAAATCTGCGACCTGAGGGGAGTGGTACAAACTCAGAGTGAAGGGGGGCTGGTTTGTGCAGTCTAACATAGACCGGGCCTTGCGGACTACTTGCTGGTCAAAGATAACCATCAAGGGGGACTGTGGGAAACCTATCACCTCGCCAGCCACCTTTACAATATGGCTGAGGTGGTTTTTGTCCCTGATGTTCAGGTTACTGTACCAAGCAATCATGGCAAAGGTAAGAACCGATTCAATAAAAGATTTATAAAATAAGGACATCATTTTCCTATCTACATTAAAAGTGTTTAACTTCCTAAGGAAGTACAAACGTGGCTGTCCCTTCTTACAGACTGCATCACAATTTACATCAATTTTCAGGTTTTTATCAATGACGGTTCCCAGATACTTGTACTGTTCAACAAACTCAATTCCCTTTCCCTTAATGACAGTCTTAAATGGTGGGAGGGATACTTTCCTGACATCAATGACCATATCTTTGGTTTTTGTGGCGTTTAATTGGGCCCTCTGCTACCAAGTCATTTTAAAATTAAATTAAATTAATAATGTAAATTATCTGATGTATGTTATAATGTGTCACTTGTTGAGCCAAGTCAGCCTCTATGTCAAATAAAACACAAAGAAAAGACAAATGTTTTGACAAGTTTGTATTGACAAATAAACAAAGAAAGAAAACAGTTTGCCGGTCAAGTAAAAATGTTTCAGCACCACGGACAGAGACAGCTGATGGACAGAGACAGCTGATGGACAGAGACAGCTGATGGACAGAGACAGAGACAGCTGATGGACAGAGACAGCTGATGGACAGAGACAGCTGATGGACAGCGATGGTCGCTGTCCGTGGTGCTGAAACATTGTTACTTGACAGCGATGGTGCTGAACAGGCCAAGAGAGCTCAGTCACTGCCAGGCTATATAATGACATGGCTCTATTATACTGTATTGAACACGTTTGTTTACAACTCCACAGGTAGGCTACAGGTGCAACATGAAAACTCAACTGGGATGAAAACTTTGAGTAAAACTGATTTATAACATTCTGAGTGACTTATTCATAACTAAAATATAAATTCTTAGACGATTTTTTTTCTCACCATTTTGTTGTCTGCTTAACGATCCTCCAGAACAGATACATCTAACAAAACTATATACATATCATGGTCCCTTATTAAATCTTCACCCTCCTCTCCTTCATGGTGGCAAATCTGCCAACCACTTTGTCCTTGTTGATATGTCTGTCCCGCTCCACACTCAGCCAGGTGAGATGTGACAGCCTGGCCTCATCCATGCACCAACACAAGTCTGTCTTAATGAGCCGCAGACGGCTGAAACTTCGCTCAGTGCTGCTGATAGGAAGGGTTTTATAAATCCTGTGGAGAATGGTCAGGTGTGGGTAGGCTCTATCCATGTCATTGGCAATGAGGAATGGCAGGACGGCGTCGGTGGTGAGATCCGTGTTTAACTCAGAATACAATGCACGAAAAGAGCAAAACTCCTCCACTGCGTCTTCTGGCTCGGGCATGTCTTCTGAGTAGAAACGGGCCAGCTCAAGCATTTTCTCCTCAGCATCAGGGTGCTCAAACCTGTTTGGGCAGAGTACTGCCAACAGTTTGGCCATTTTTTTGAAGTCTGAAAATCAACTTTCAAACTGCCCCACAAAAACATCCAGAATGTCAAACTAAATTTCCGCTTTGAAGCGGCGTCTGCTGTCCTCGATCTGGTCATCCTCTGCGTCCTCGTCAAAATGCCTTCTTCTCTTGCGACTCCTCTGCTCCGCAAACTCGGTGGCTGCGTGGCGTTCTCTGGCCAGATTTCTTGCTGTGTTCTCCATGCTGTCAAAGGCCTCCTCTGTGCGTAACTCTCTGATCTGAGCCACAGTTCTGTCAATAAGATCCACAACAGTGTTGACATCCAGAGACTCTTTCTGAAGGTAATTCAACAGGATGTATGTCCTCTTCAACAAATCGTTCCAAAACACCAACATGAACATGAATTCAAATGTGCTGAGTTTTGACAGCAGGCCGTCAGCTTCAGAGGCTGTCTTGGGTGTGCTGTTGTGGTGGTGTTGGATACGGTTCAGGACTTTGAGAATTGCTGGGAGGCTCCGTATCACCGCTTCTGTGGCCTGCTTCCTGGAGGCCCACCTTGTGTCAGAAAGGCTTTTCAGCGTAAGAACGGTTCTTTCCAGTTGCATGATTTCCTGTTCCTCCACCAGTATTTTAAATCTCGGAAGGCTTGAAGTTAAAAAACAGTACAAGGTCTCCAGTGTACCGAAAAAAACTTTAGCGCTACACAAACAACACGCAGCATCCATAAGAATCAGATTGAGGTTGTGTGCGCAGCAGTGGACATTAAATACCTTGTCTGAGTAATTTAGCTTGACCCTGGCTTGCAGCCCCGTTAACTGCCCTGACATCGTTCTGGCACCGTCATATGCTTGTCTCCTCAGATCATTTACATTAAGACCAAGGTCCTTTGTCAGCGAATTATTCAGAAGATCATAAAAGGACGCCATCAGGTAACTCCTCAAATTTAATAAAGCGCTCAATGCTGCTGCCTGTTTTGGTGACATATCTGAGTGAAAGAGAAAACTGATCCATTCTCGTTACATCTATGGAGGAATAATAACCGAGAAAAACTTTTCTGACTTTATCTCATCAATTATTGTGCTCAGTGTCTCTTTTTCATGCGTCTCAACCCGCTCTGTAGCTTTTTTAAATGAAGAAAACCTCATACATGGGTCAGCCTCAAAGTCATTGGACTTTTTACAGAAAAGCCAGCCGGTTACAAAAAAGGTACGGGTCAGTGGGATATTCCTCTTCAGACAGGAAATTGGCTAGGCGGTGCGCCTCTGAAGGACCCATGCTGGCGCTGCTGCTGGAACCAGAGGCATCCATGAACCGGCGAGGTATCCTCCACTTCAAACTGCCGGTGACAGTCGCCCCCCTCCGGTGAGCTTTTCTGGGCTGATGATGGTGATGGTGATGGTGATGGTGATGGTGATGATGATGATGATGATGATGATGATGATGATGGTGATGGTGATGGTGATGATGATGATGATGATGATGGTGATGGTGATGATGATAATGGTGATGGTGATGATGATAATGTGATGGTGATGATGATGATGGTGATGGTGATGGTGATGGTGATGATGATGATGATGATGATGATGGTGATGATGATGATGATGATGATAATGGTGATGGTGATGATGATAATGTGATGGTGATGATGATGATGGTGATGGTGATGGTGATGGTGATGATGATGATGATGATGATGATGGTGATGATGATGATGATGATGATGATGATGGTGATGGTGATGATGATGATGATGATGATGATGGTGATGGTGATGGTGATGATGGGGATGATGATGATGATGATGGTGATGGTGATGGTGATGATGATGATGATGATGATGATGATGATGATGGTGATGGTGATGATGATAATGTGATGGTGATGGTGATGATGATGATGATGATGATGATGATGATGATGGTGATGGTGATGATGATGGTGATGGTGATGATGATGATGATGATGATGATGATGATGAGAAGTACGATGTGAGAGGAGCACACGATGCTACCACACTTCTCCTACTATCTCCTTTTCTTTTTAATGCGCCAGATTTATATTTTCTCTCCATTTTCATAACTATTCTCTTAAGTGCTATCAGGAAAGTAGCCTATATAGCTAATGTTTACATTATACATTTGTGCCTCACGCCACCCTTAGATACTGTTGCTAAGTAGGAGAAGCTTGGGCCGGCCTTAGCAACAGTAACTAAGTACAACAAGCTAGAGGGGACTTGGCATGGTGCTCACTGCGCTGCCCATTGGCCTCTGTATATATATATATATATATATATATATATATATATATATATATACTGTATATGGCACTGCCACTGTCTAAGTGTACTCCCTAGATAAATACTGTCTAATTTTTGGAAAAAACAAAAAGCTATTTGACAAAGAACCAGACAGGAGTTGCATTCTGCATTTGAAGGTTAGACTGTCCAACTGACTCAGAAGGAAATAATGACGTGAAAAAATAAAGACAGCGTGGCTCATTGGCTTGCCAATTCCCATGATGCAAGGCAGTAAATAGAGTTGTGTTAAATTTGCTGATAAGTTTGCTGTTTGTTCTAAAATACAAAATGTAACTTCATGAATTTCGTTTTTTAATGTGTCTGCTTAGAGTGTAGTGTTTGGTGCCTGGTAACTGTCATTGTTGTGCTGGTTTACCATGGTAACCATGAGATAAGTGACTGTTACGTTTGATAAGAACAGCTGGTTTATCACAACATTAGCTCGTGTGAAGCAATTAGCTTCTTTCAGCTAACAATCTGTAATATGTCACTTGGTGGGGCCCCATTTTCGTCAAGTGATGGAAGATCGGCGGTGATTGAGGGGCCACTTATTGACACGGGGCCCTGGGGCGGCCACACCCACGCTACCTCCGCTACTGTGACTGTGTCATCAGCAAACTTCAGAATGTGCCTGTCCCCATGCTGGCTTCTACAGTCGTTGGTGTAAAGAATGTACAGCAATGGGGACAGGACACAGCCCTGAGGACAGCCAATGGGAGAGGAGCGCTGTCCTGACAGAGAGCCATTAACCATAACCCTCTGAGATCTACATATTAAAAAATCTACAATCCATCCGACAAAATTTACATCTAGATTAAAATAGGTACGCAGTTTACAAGCTAAAATATGTGGTTGGATAGTATTAAAAATACTATTAAAAAAGTCTGACATGAGTGCCAGGACCTTCCAGGTTGTTGGGACCGTCGAGGAGGTTAAACATTATCTTTTTCAAGCAAAGGGTTTTCAGCCAACATGTGACTCAAAGACCAAAGACTCAGAGACCATGTGGTCTTTCAGACAAAGGATCTTGGCCTACGGTAAAGTCCACATCCCTTGCTCCAAACTCCTAAATGAAGGAAAGGAGCTAAGAAAGACGCAAAATGGCGTCAGGGAGGGGCCTGCAGATAAGGTTCGACACTTTCAGCTTCACTTTGACTCTCCCATTGGTTCAGAGGTACCATAAAACCAGCATGGAGCCAGGTCTGGTGGCCTGAGCTATAAAACTCCATGTCACCCCCCACTTCTCGTCTTTGCCCTGTGACTTTGGTCATTACAGCATGACACACAGAAACAAATGCTTTCCACCTCAACTCCAGTTGACGACAGGTCAGCACGACAAGTTTGTGCTAAAACTTCCATTTTTGAAACTAAGTGGATTTAATTTCGGTGCGGGGAGCACCGTGGATCCTCTGAAACCACTCGCCAGTGTTTTTATATCTGCAGGAGAAGGAAACGTTTTTCTTTTAAAGTCGACTCTAGCTCCCTTCCTTCTACTCTTTTAGGAAGGAAAGCTTCCTCTGATCTGCTGACGAGCAGACACGGACCCCTGTTTCTTTCGTGGAAACCTACGGACAAACGGACTGAACACACAGTAAGAAGGCTTACGTCTGGGCAGAGATAAATAGTGTGTTTTATTAATGAGTAATTTGCTATTGCTGCTACTTTGTGTTACCATTAATGTGATCTGATTAATACAGCGCTACTGCTGCGCGTGTAATGTATTAATCTAGGATTGTGACCGCTGAGTCAAATCTATTCTGTGAATGTACTCTGATCACGGTGCATTGTTGATATGTTGTGTTGAATATGTAGCTAGCTTGTTCAGGCTGTAAATGCTACTTTCTGCTTCTCCCACTGCTGAGGAGTTTTAGGTACTGTTAGATCCAAGTATATATATATATATATATATATATATATATATATATATATATATATATATATATATCTTTCTTTCCTACTTCTCTAACCTTTCTCTTACACACACATATATGAACACATAGCTAGTTACACACACGTGCTAAGGTGAACAGCTGGGCAAACAGCGAGTCACATAAACTGCAGAGCACGCACTGCTCCACAGTTCTGCGCGCCGGTGTCTCCCTCTTGTCAACCACACGTGTGCAGACACGTTAGCTTAGCAGCTAGCCTATTGTTGGTAGCACATAGCTTAGCCTGAATGAGCTAACGGCTAATCTTAGGCCTAGCCTATCAATATCGCCCTCTTGGGGTGAAACAGTTTTGTTCAGCTCACATGAGTAGCCATTTCTGTAGTCTTTGGCTAGACTACACCTCGTCAACCCTCCCCTAATCTTTCACACCCACACACACACACACACACACATACACACACACACACACACACACACACACACACACATACACACACACACACACACACACACACACACACACACACACACACACACACACACACACAGAGGGTCTCTCCACATGCTGTTCTGTTTTCGTTTTGTTTTGTTGTACTTAAAAGAAACGTATATTGGTTTTAATTGATCAAAGGATTATTGATTGGCCATTGATAATTTTGTTAAAAGTTAATAAATTTTACTATACTTTAATTAGCAGTTGTTTGTGATTATTTGTGTATTATTGTATTAATTGCTGGTTAAACACAGGTCAGTGCTCGGATTTCACCCTTCCACTGACAATGAGACTATTACACAGGTCAATACTAACCCCCGAAGTTTCAGGGTGGTGCCCGGTTTTGATTGTTTGTTGATTTGATAAAGTTATTAATAACCATATTCATAACTTTATTAATATTGATAAACATCTTTGATAATATGCCAATAATCTGATCTGTACCCCTACGTGTACCCAACAAGGTGCTTATACAGAGAGTTAAGTAAAGTGATTAAGGCATCTTCTACCCCCATCCCTGCCCTATTTGCAAACTGCATGGGGTCCAGAGCCCCCCCACCAAAGTTATCAGTTCCCTTTTGACCAGCCTTTCAAATGACTTCATGACCAGTGAAGTCAGTGACACTGGTCTGAGGTCATTTGGCATCTTAGAGGTTCCACTTTTAGCCACCGAAACAACAATGCAACATTGCTTTAAAATTCGTAATCACCACACCAAAAAAAGGACATTATCGTGTCCTGTCCACAACTCAATAGATTCAATAACGTGACCATATCACGAACTGCCATGAGACTGGGCTGGTACACAGGGCTGAGATAGATGGTGCTGTGGTCAGACAAACCTAATGGGGGTCTAGAATAAGCTTTATATGCTCCTTTTATAGAACCATAACACTGGTCCAGAATCTTATTTTTTCTAGTTGGGCAGGTGACGTACTGGTAAAGATTTAGGGATTTGCTCAGTTTACAGTTATTAAAATCCCCCATTACCAAGCACGGGGCATCAGGGGAGAGGGACTGGAGTCTTTGTGTCACTCTGTAGACAATATGTGCATTTGCTTTTGAGTGTATATAGTGGCGTTTTTTGGCGTGGGCGAACCGGGCAGCCGCCCGGGGCGGCATTTTTTCATATCATATGGGGGGGTGGCATGAGAACTTAAAAACAAAAAAAAACAAACAAAAAAGAAAAGTCCTCTGCGCCGCGAAGCGGTTTTCTGTTATCTAACATTTCACTGTGTGGGGAATTGGCAAATCGGCGCCCCCCTCTGCAGCTGCAGGCGCCCTGCTGGCACCCCCTACTTTCACAATGAAATGGACTAGTCCGTAGCGGTGTGGGGCAGGCGCGAAAGATAAACATACGGTAACAGGAGAACTGGTACACAAAGGCGGAGCAAGACGAGTCTAAACCTTTCTTTTATGGCAATGGCATAAACGCGAAAATGAAACAAAGTTACCAAAGCGGCTCAAATAAAAGACATGTTTTTGGCAGTAGCAAGGTCCTGCTGCAGGACCTTCATCAGCTCCTGTGGCTGATGATAGTGGTGGTGGTGTCGGTGTCGGTGGCAGCGTCATGCACAGTGAGGAGGAGACTCAGGAGGAGAGGGACAGAGATGAGGGAGTGAGGGTAGAACCTGCGTTAACCTTAATATTTTATATTATTGTTGCTCTCTGCTCTTGTTACATTTTTTTATGATTGTATATATTTTTGGCACATTTATTTATATAGTGTATATTTATTTTAAGTTCTCATAGCCTATACTGTCATATTTTGTGCAGAATTGTGTTCATTGTCTTTTGGCAATGTTGGAGGTGGAGATTGTGTACCTTAAAAAGTGTGTTTCATGTTGTAATTGCAATAGTTAATTTTTTTTTTGGAGGGGGCGCTCGAAGGGGGTCTCGCCCAGGGCGCCATTCAATGTAGAACCGCCACTGGGTGTATATACACAACTGTTACAAACAACTGGGGGAATTCTCTAGGGAGATGAAATGGACGGACAGAGACAGACAATAGTTCAATGTCAGATGTGCATATGGACTCCCTGATTGTAACATTATTACACCACTGCTGATTTATATATAAACAGACTCCGCCTCCTTGAGATTTTCCCGTGTCATTCACATCCCTGTCCAGCCTGCCAGGCGCTCCAAAGCCGCTGATTGTCATTTCCAGGTCCGAGTCTGTAGACGTAATCCATGTCTCATTGAAGGCCATAATGCACGCATTTCTGTACTCGTGTAAATACTTAGTGTTTGCCTGCAACTCGTCAGTCTTGTTCCTGAGTGACTGAACATTTGCGAGGATGATAGAAGGGAGCGGGATGTGCCGCAGTTTCTGACGTTTTAATCTCATACGGATGCCTCCTCTTTTCCCCCATCTCCTCATTTTAGCTGAGTTTTTACTATCCCATCCATGAGACTTGTGCTTAGCGATCTCTGCATTAACATCTTGAATAAGGAGCAGATCCATATGCATGTCCACTCGGTTTGGATAATCCCATTTCATCAGAAACTCCCGAGAATATTGCCTTAGTGGGTGGCGTGGTTGAGGTTGGAGACTCTGCGCGTAATAGATTACGTAAAATATATCCATGACTGCTTACATAAACAGACATAGAAAGTCTGGAAAATATGCGGCCAAAACAATGACGAAAAGCAACTCTTAACACAGAAAACACTCAGACACAAGCACACCTGCACACCTGCTCTAGGTCACGACATGAGCCGCGCCCCTAGCTTTCTGTCACCCCCATGAGGAACTCTAAGTAATGACAACAACACAACAACACTGTCGGCACGTCCACATGATACAAGCTTTCCGTGATCACGCAGCATTTCATTGTTATTTTAACAGCAAATTAGTAAAATGCTCCTAGGCTCGTGCACAGCATGCGCACACTATGCTTGTTACACACACAGGGACGCACAGCAGCACACACACATGCAGAAGATTACAAATAAAAATATTACGGTGCAAATCCTCCCTCATAATAACAATGCTCCAAGGTCCAAACACGCCTGGCTTTTAAAGGGAATGGGAGATGATCTCTGATTGGTTTATTGCATGTTACGCCCAAAACACACCTCTGATTAATGAAGACACTAAGTACAACCCTTTAGAACCATGAGCACCGCGCACGGACCCTTTTTTTCTGCCGTCAAACTTGCAAAAGTGGATTTGGACACGCCCTAAACACACCTGCACCAGGCGCTTCACACCGTGCGATTAGATCGTTAAAATAGGGCCCTAAAGCTTCAGACCTGCTGTGATTGGTCTATTTGACGACATGTTTTGCAGCAGAACAGTCTGTGAACATCTGACATATTATCCTCTTATAAAGCAGCTGAAGCTAATATGTCAGAATGTTACAGAGCAACATGACGTTAGCTGCTTTAAGGTTAAAGTGTTTCCCTCTGACTGTAATCTCACCATTGTCTCCTGATAATGTCTGATGTGTTCTACAGGAGGAGGTCTGCCTCTGATCGTTCGTCTGGTGGTCGGGGTCCTGCTGGTTCTCTTCGCTGTTATTCTGGTCGTCTGCATCATGAAAAGGTAGTTTAATAAATCTGTCTGTCTTCGTTATACAGCTTATATATATATATATATTATATACAGGTTATGTTTGTTATTGTGGTCATGGTGTTGTGTTGTCACCTTTTTGTCACTTTTTTTTGTGTCTGTTTGTGTGTGTATGTGTGTGTGTCTGTGTGTGTGTGTGTGTGTGTCTGTGTCTGTGTGTGTGTGTGTGTGTGTGTGTGTGTGTGTGTGTGTGTGTGTCTGTGTCTGTGTGTGTCTGTGTGTGCGTGTGTGTGTGTGTGTGTGTGTGTGTGTGTGTGTGTGTGTGTGTGTGTGTGTGTGGGTCTGTGTCTGTGTCTGTGTGTGTGTGTGTGTGTGTGTGTGTGTGTGTGTGTGTGTGTGTGTGGGTCTGTGTCTGTGTCTGTGTGTGTGTGTGTGTGTGTGTGTGTGTGTGTGTGTGTGTGTGTGTGTGTGTGTCTGTGTCTGTGTGTGTGTGTGTGTGTGTGTGTGTGTGTGTGTGTGTGTGTGTGTGGGTCTGTGTCTGTGTCTGTGTGTGTGTGTGTGTGTGTGTGTGTGTGTGTGTGTGGGTCTGTGTCTGTGTCTGTGTGTGTGTGTGTGTGTGTGTGTGTCTGTGTGTGTGTGTGTGTGTGTGTGTGTCTGTGTGTGTGTGTGTGTGTGTGTGTGTGTGTGTGTGTGTGTGTGTGTGTGTCTGTGTCTGTGTGTGTGTGTGTGTGTGTGTGTGTGTGTGTGTCTGTGTCTGTGTGTGTCTGTGTGTGCGTGTCTGTGTGTGTGTGTGTGTGTGTGTGTGTGTGTGTGTGTGTGGGTCTGTGTCTGTGTCTGTGTGTGTGTGTGTGTGTGTGTGTGTGTGTGTGTGTGTGTGTGTGTGTGTGTGGGTCTGTGTCTGTGTCTGTGTGTGTGTGTGTGTGTGTGTGTGTGTGTGTGTGTGTGTGTGTGTCTGTGTCTGTGTGTGTGTGTGTGTGTGTGTGTGTGTGTGTGTGTGTGTGTGTGTGGGTCTGTGTCTGTGTCTGTGTGTGTGTGTGTGTGTGTGTGTGTGTGTGTGTGGGTCTGTGTCTGTGTCTGTGTCTGTGTGTGTGTGTGTGTGTGTGTGTGTGTGTGTGTGTGTGTGCTCCCCTCTCTCTCCTCTCTGAATAATGTGTGTATGAAGACACGTCAGCCATTCATTTTCAGACCGGTGGAGGAGGTGGAGGACTCCATCACCTACAGCTCTGTAGCCAGAACAGGCTGAAGACAAACCACACCATGATGGCAGATAAACTTAATTTTAAATATTGAATTTTAAAAAAATCTGAAAAAAACAACAAAAACATAGAAAAAAAAAATAAATTCAGAAAAAGCCCAGTTTTTATTATTGGGGTGGTTTTAACCCCCCTATTCCCCCACGTAAATTACAGTGATTGTTATTGTGATCATGGTGTTGTGTTGTTATTGTGATCATGGTGTTGTGTTGTTATTGTGATGATGGTGTTGTGTTGTTATTGTGATCATGGTGTTGTGTTGTTATTGTGGTCATGGTGTTGTGTTGTTATTGTGATCATGGTGTTGTGTTGTTATTGTGATCATGGTGTTGTGTTGTTATTGTGATCATGGTGTTGTGTTGTTATTGTGATCATGGTGTTGTGTTGTTATTGTGATCATGGTGTTGTGTTGTTATTGTGATCATGGTGTTGTGTTGTTATTGTGATCATGGTGTTGTGTTTGCAGGAAGAGAGCAGCAGGTCTGGATCAGACAGCCGTGGGACGGGACGGGGAACAAGAGGTGAGCTGAGGCTAATCACCGATTTTTTTAGTTTGCAGGCGAAGGATATAATGAGTGTGTATTTCCTCATCTCTTCCTGTCTTTCTTCATCTCTTTCTGTCTTTCTTCATCTCTTTCTGTGTTTCTTCATCTTTTTCTCTCTGTGGTTTTCAGCACTCTGATAACATCTACAGCAACGACTTCCTGCAGCTTGCTGAGCAGCAGGGACCCAGCAGCGCTGTGGAGGAAGTCAGCTACGCCTCGGTCCAGTTCACACCCAAGAAGCAGGCCAGGTACTGGAGGCTGCTAAACATGGCCCTGTTCATACCTTCAGACTTTGGTATTTTCAACATGGACCCTATTTTCCCCTGCAGTGGTTTCTAAGTGACTGATGTGAACAAAACTCCAGTATTGAACAGTTAGTGTCCACTAAAAGTTCTGTTGTTGCTGCTGACAGACTCAGATTATTATTCTAAGTGTCTGACAACATTTTGGGATGGATCCCTACAGAGATAGACCTTTTAGTTAAAGAGTAAGATCCTTTTAGTTTAACATGAAACAGCCCCGAAATCACCATCACCAAACTACACCAGACTCCATGTAAATAATCAGGACTTTTAGCGTGTATAGAGCCAGCATATTTCCACCAGACTCCATGTAAATAATCAGGACTTTTAGCGTGTATAGAGCCAGCATATTTCCACCAGACTCCATGTAAATAATCAGGACTTTTAGCGTGTATAGAGCCAGCATATTTCCACATGTAAATGGGTGAATTAAGGGTTTATTTCAACCAAGTCAGAGTGGTGATTGTTGGAACAGTGGAAAGATGAACCAAGACGGCTTTTGATAGTTTTATTTAGTTTCTGTCCTCTTTGAATGCAGTGTGTTTTACGATGCTAAAAAAAGTCCTGATTATTTACATGGAGTCTGGTGGGTTCGGTGATGGTGATTTTGGGGCTGTTTCATGTTAAACTAAAAGGATCTTACTCTTTAACTAAAAGGTCTATCTCTGTAGGGATCCTTTCATAATGTTGTCAGACACTTAGAATAATAATCTGAGTCTGTCAGCAGCAACAACAGAACTTTTAGTGGACGGTAACTGTTTAATACTGGACCAGTTTCAGAGATTGTTGTTCACATCAGTCACTCAGACACAAACATGAGAACATAGAGTCCAGGTTGATATACTGTATACCAAAGTTACCGTTTCAAAAAATAATAAACTTTATCCTCGGGCGTTCACATTTCACTGAAGTAGTGGAGGACTCAGAGTTTTGATGCTGAATCATATGAAGGTTTTTCTCTTTCTCTCTCCGATGACTCATCTTCTATTTGATATTTATTCATTTTCAGACCGGTGGAGGAGGTGGAGGACTCCATCATCTACAGCTCTGTAGCCAGAACAGGCTGAAGACAAACCACACCATGATGGCAGATCATGTTTTTTTTAAATTTTAAATTTTAAATTTTTCATAATTATCTTTTTATGAGTAAATTTCACATCAATTGACAAGTACAAATGGAATTACAGTTGTTAACATCAGAATTGCACAGAAGCAAAGGTTTCTTCTTCCAGATGTCCAATGTCCATTCCCTTTTAATAATATGTATACGTATATATATATAAAAGAAAAGCATACAATTTAACTTTTTACATCCAGAGGGGTATAGAAGCAAAAAGCAAATACATAAAATGAAAAAATAAATAGAAATAGTAGCAGTTTGGCATCATTCAGTTGTGTTCACATCACTGAGGTACATTGGGAAACTCAAACAAAAAAGAAATCAGATAAAAAGTGGACGTTCCTTCAGCTCGTTATCTTGACGAAATCTGGTCTTAAAGGTCTGATTAATTAAACCCATTTTTCCCAGTGTTTCATAAATATGTCTAACTTTAGGTTGAGAGAAAATGTAACCTTTTCCATAGTATGTATATATATATATATATATATATATATATATATATATATATATATATATATATATATATATATATATATATATATATCTATTGTCACATCTATCCAATGATTAATTGTAGGTCCAGTATGCAACCTCCATCTTTTAGTTAGGGCCTTTATCTGCTGCCAGTAGTGCACCCATTAAATATTTGTCAATAGCACTCAGTTCTGGGGGGATATACCCTAAAAACATGATTTTGAAATCAAATGGTATATGTGTGTTTAAAACATCTTGTATTGCTTTATGTATATCTTTCCAGTAACTTTGTATGTTTGGACATTCCCAGAACACATGGTAAGGACCTGCAGCCTGACATCCACAATTCCGCCAGCACTGGGAATTACCATTACTTTGATGTACCTTCATGAGTGGAGTGATGAAATATAGAGCTACATTTTTCCAGCAAAATTCCTTTCATGCATGGGATTTTGTAGTTTTCCATTGTAATACACAGATGTCCTCCCATTCATTGTCCATTATTGTTAGACCTCCTTCCCGTTCCCATTTGTTCTATATGTATTTTGTTGAGGAAGTTTCAAAATTTTGCAGACTCTCTTTTATAGTTTAATGTTTGATTTTTATGCATCAATAAATAGCTGGACAAAAGGTTTACTGGCTTCTCTACGGTCCTTGTTTTTTTTATTTTATGATTGTAGTAATGTCGGAGTTGAAAGTATCTATAGAAATCTTGTTTTTGTAGTGAAAAATTGTCCAATAGAGTTTGAAAACTCACAATAGCCTCCTTCTGTGTAATGCTACATAGAGATGTAATGCCTTTTTTAATCCAAACCTTGAATCTATTGTCAAATTTATTCTGTGTGAAATCCAAATCATAGGCACACCAGCTCAAAACCTTAATATCTTCAACCAATTTTTTCTGTAAGTTTATTTGATTAGGACAATGCACATTAATCAACATTTCTGTAAATGCTCCAGTGTCAGCCATTCGGCTAATTTTCAACTGTAGTCCTAATTACCTAGCATGCATGTCTTTATGGTGGGAAGAAACCGGAGCAAACCCACGCAAACATAGTGAGAACATACGAACTCCCCACAGAAAGGCCTGCTGTGAGGCAGAAGTGCTAACCACTGAGCCACGGTGCTGCAAGCGAATTTGTGTTTCCTAATTAATGATCTCCAGACCTTGAGAGAGGAGTTTACCCACGGATTCTCTAGTCTATCTATACATTGTTGTAAGTTTTTATCCGGTAATGCAGATTGTATATGGAAATAAGGTATCACACTGCATTCAATATTCTTCCATTGTGCTTTGTAAGTGGGATTACACCAGCAGAGTAACACTCTCATCTGTGCTGAGATGTAATAATTCCTCAGAGATGGAAGACCCCAGCCGCCTTTCTGTTTTTATTAGTTGTAGCGTTTTATATCGGATTCAAGGTTTTTTCCCTTGCCATATGAATCTCTATATCATTTTGTCCCATTCAGCAAAATTGGTTTTGAATAATCATAACTGGGAGCGTTTGAAATAGAATTTCGGTAAGATTTTGATTTTAATTGTTTCAATTCTTGAGCGTAGACTCAGGAAGGGTATGAGATTCCACCTTATAAGATCCTCTTTGATTTTATAGCTCAGGGGGTGATCATTTTTCTCATGTAATTTTGACAGATCCTTAGGAAAAATGACCCCCAAGAATTTAAAAGATTCCGTCTTCCATCTCAGAGGGCACGATTCCTTTAATTTTTCACATGGACTAAAAGTATATGTAAGAGTTTCAGTTTTATTGAAGGTCATTTTATATCCTGATATAGAACCATTTTTTAAGAACATCATGACTTCCAGCAGAGACACCTCAGGGCTTCTAAGGTACAGGAGGACGTCGTCCGCGTAACACGCTATTTTATGTTCTACCTTGTTAATTTGTATTCCCTCAATTTTGTCATTCTGTCAAATACGCTGGGCCAGTGGTTCTAAAAACATCGCAAAGAGAAGCGGAGACCAAGCACAGCCTTGTCTCACTCCCCTTTCTAACAGAAGTGGTTCAGATAAGTGACTCTTTATTTTGTTTCTCGCCGTGGGGTTATCATAGATAGCTTTAATGCTATTTATTATTATCTCACTGAAGCCAAAAAGGTACTGCCAGCTGACCGAGTCAAAGGCTTTTTCTGCATCCAGGCTTAGAATTAGAGTAATGTGCAGAGTGCGTCTTATGTTGTCTTGCGTTTGCCGCATATGTATAAACCCCGTCTGGTTATTATGGATTAAGGTGGGAAGTAAATTTTCCATTCTTTGGGCCATTAAAGATGTATATATACGGTAATCAACATTAAGTATCGAAATCGGCCTGTATGACCTGCATTCAGTATTGTCTTTCCCGTCTTTATGTGTAAGAGTGATGACAGCCTCTTTCCAGGAGGGTGGGGTCTCTGCTTTTTTCAATGCCCAATTACATGTAGTCAGCAGTATGGGCAGAAGCTCTACTTTAAATGCCTTGTACCATTCGGTTATAAAAACCATCACTTCCTGGTGATTTGTTAGTTTTTAGTCTGTTTATTGCCTCAGTTAATTCTTCTGGTGTTATTTCTTAGAGCTTTGTTCTGTTCCTCGGTCATGGATGGTAAATTTAGGGTTTCCAAAAATGTATCAATTTGATCTTCTTGGACTTCTACTGTCCTGGAATAAAGTCCTTTATTGAATGACTTAACCCTTGTGTTGACTTCGGGTCACATTGACCCGTTTTCAATTTTTGTTTTATATCAGAAAATATGGGACGTAGAAATAAGTGCTGAAAATGTGTAGAAGAAAAATTTAACAATTTAAAATGTTGGAAAAAGCAAAAACAAACTGTGACAAAAAGGCATCAAAAACGTTGAAAAGGTTGATGGGAAGACAACACAAGGGTTAAAAGTCTCTTGAATCTGTTCTTGTTTGCTTTCAATAATGTTTTTTACAGGGTCCCATATTTTATGTATTGTAGTACTATTTGCATATTGCTTTTTCAGTTTCCTAGCCAATAATTTTGTAAATTTAGAGCCGTTTTCATAATATCTTTGTTTAGTAAATAGCATTTTTTTTCTCAACTTCTTGAGTATACATTAGATTCATTTCATTTCTAGTTTTTTTTATTTGTTGCAGTGTACTTGCATCCTGAGTCTGTGCGTGAGAGCCTTCCAGTTGCTTTAGCTGGTTTTGTAATCCGAGCAGTTTTCATTGCTGTAGCTTGTTTTTTGAGCAAGGACACAGCTATGATCTTACCCCATAAAACGGCTTTTGCCGCATCCCACCCATAATGGGTGCTGAGGTCTCTCCGTTAACATTTTCTTTTATGTACATCTGAATTTCATTAGTCATTTGTTTCTTGAAGGATGAGTCATTAAGAAGGCTAGAATGAAACCGCCATGTTGTATTTCTTCGGTAACCTTCCAAATTGAGAGTAAGGTATATCGGGGCGTGATCACTTAGATCTATTGTACCAATCTCCGAGTCTATGAACCTTGACCTGTCTCTGCTGAAAACAACGAAGTAATCAATTCTAGTGTATACCGAGTGGACACTGGAATAATGCGTATATTGTCTTGCATCAGAGAACATTCTCTCCATATATCTATTAAGCCTATGTCATTCTTTTTTTTTTACCTTTATTTATTCAGGGAAGGTGCAGGAACGCCCTGATCACATTCACACATTCATACCTGGAAGCTGCCCAGTACAACCAGAGTCTGATCTGCTGGCCACTGAGCAGCTCCACTGGAGCGGTTGGGGTTAAGTGCCTTGCTCAATGGCACCTCAGTGGTGGTAATGAGGGAGGGACAAGTGCTGTTCTTTCACTTTCCCCACCCAGATTTTTTATCCTGTCGGTCTTGGGATTGAACCAACAACCTCCCGGTCACAAGCTCGCGTCTCTAACCTTTAGGCCACCACTGCCCCTTTAGGCCACCACTGCCCCATTCATCAATTCTTTAACATTTTTACTTACTGCCTTAGAGGTATGTGATGGGTGTGATACATCTAGTTTAGGTTGCAAGTGCAGATTTAGATCCCCCCCACATATCAATACTCCTTCAGAATGGCTCACTATCATATCAATGATCTTCTTAAAGAACGAGATATTACTTCCAGGAGGAACGTATATGTTCAGTTGGGTGATCTCTGTCCCTTCAAATATTCCTCTAACCAGGATAAATCTGTTCGAAAGTTATTTTGTTAGAGAGTAAAACAGCAACACCTCTCTTGCTTGGATTTGTATGATGAAAAGAATTTATTTGTGAAGCCCATTTTTCTTAATTTTTCATTCTCCACATCATATAAGTGTGTTTCTTGTAAGTAAACAACTTGTCCCTTCTCTTTTTTCATTTTTGAGAGTATCTTACTACGTTTTACTGGGTTTAATATTCCATTCACATTGAAAGAGACAATCCTGAGTTTTTGATTAGCCATTTCTTAGTAAGTAAACTTAAATTGCCATCAAGGTGTGCTACAGACCCTCCCTCTGGTAAGACATTAAAATAGGAACATGAACCAATACAGGTATTAACATTGAACGAACTAAACAAAAACCGAACAGTAGCTTCCAAGGGTAAGGTCTTTGTGAAATGAACCCTTAAACAGCCAGAGTATCTCTGGCTTTGGAGGGAAAGTCTCCTTAGACACCTGTGGGTGAAGGGCCCTCCATAGCAGCTTAGTCCATTAAATGTCCATCCCATTAAGTGTTCAGTGCTTTCAACCTCCGACTTATTTTAACACCTCTTTTTTCAAAGGAGATTTGGGAGAAAAAAATAAGAAATAAAAATCACTACCTGGGTTATGCATTATGACTTATGATGTATCTACTTCTCTTGTCTGGTGATGAGTTCTGTTTTAAACTTTAAGCTGAGTAGAGCTGAGTGTGTTTTGTGTTACCTCGTGCTTATAGAATCTTATTTGAAATATTCTCATCACTTTTTAAGCTGACGTTTGTCTGAAGACCTGGAGTTTTTCTCTGATTTCGGCTCTCCGAGGTGAGTCTCCACCGCATGCCACTCGTCCTCCTCTCGCTGTACGCCAGGGGTTCCGGTTCGGTTTCTCGAACGGGTCCTGTGGTAGGGGCACCACTTTAACCAGGAGACCTCTGTCCTCCATGTCTCTCGTGGCCTCGTTGATCGTATGGTAGAGTTGTGTCCCATCCTCGTAAAAGACCCGTTGCCTGGCTGGATATGGAGTCTGGAAGCGGATCCTCTTCTCCTTTAATTTTCGCTTCACCTCGTTATATTCCTTCCGCTTGGTCAGGACGGCGGGAGGGTAGTCGTGATCAAAATATATTCTCTGCTCGTTGAGGAGGATTTCCTTCTTTTCCCAGGCCCTACGTAGAACTTCTTCTTTTGTTATATATCTGTGAAATTTAATCACTATCGACCGGGGTTTGCCTGTGGCTGCAGGTTTTGCAGCTAGTGCTCTGTGCGCTCTTTCAATGAGTAGTTCAGTTGTCGGAGGAATGTCAAGTTCTTCTCTGAGGAGTGTTTCAATAAAAGTTACAATCGAGTTTCCCTCCTCGTTTTCCGGTACATTGTACAGTCTGATATTTTGCCTCCTTACTCTTCCCTCTTGATTGACCAGCTTCTCCCCGTGTTGGCATTGAGCTTTATGCATGCTTCTCATCACCTGTTCCACTGTTAGCATCCTAGTTTCGACATCGTCAATGCGGTCCTCTGCTTCTTTAATCCTCTGGTTTGTTTTATTGATTTTTTATGTCATCTAACTGTTGGCTATTCTCTCTTCTGAACGCTTGGATTTCCTGCAGAATCCGCTCCATGTTCACCTTTGGTTTTCCATAGCCTCTCTGTCGTCCGCCATCTTTGCCATTAGCATTCGTCTCTGTAGCTCGCGATTCCTCGTCATTCTCGTTAAGCCCCGCTGTGCTTTTCTTACTTTTCTCCCTTGTCTCCATTGTTGCCCTGCTATCCAATTGTTTTTGGTATTTCTTGGATTTATTCTCTGATCGTTATAGTATTCTGTCGGAGGAGACCATTTTTCACACTGCCATCTTGGTGGTGGCGGATAAGGAAGCCAAATTTTAAATTTTAAAAAAACTCTGAAAAAAGCAAAAAAAACTTTTGGAAAAAGCCCAGTTTTTTATTAATGGGGGGGTTGTAACGTATCCCCCCCCTCCCGCAAATTACACCTGTGATTTCACCTGTCCCTTTGTTCCTTCCGTGTATATAATTATGTATCCGTCCTTGTATATTTTTATGTATCTGTGTATATTATGTATCCGTCCGTGTATATTATTATTTCACCAGTGTTCTCTTGTTTTTGTTTGAGAGTTCCTGTTTCCAATTTCAGAGACAACAGAACACAGGAACAGGAATGAGATATTAAAACATAATTAAAATATATTATTAATATATTATTGATATTAAAATTAACAAAGACTTGTCTTGAGCGTCTCTCCTCATTAAAACATGTCTTCACTGTATAACGTGGTTGTCTAACAGAGTTTCTGAAAGACTGAAGTTACTGGAAACCAGCAGCTGGAAGGACGAGTTTATCACTTGAGACAGAAAACAGGAAGTGAGATCTTCTTCCTCTCAACATGTTAGAGTCTGAAAACACGTTTACAACTTTATATTATACTTTTACAAGTGAAAGGCTGAATCTAATATTGTCTCTGTGTGTGTGTGTGTTTGTGTGTGTGTGTGTGTGTGTGTGTGTGTGTGTGTGTGTGTGTGTGTGTCTGTGTGTGTGTGTGTGTCACTGTGTGTGTGTATGTGTGTTTGTGTATGTGTGTGTGTGTGTGTGTGCGTGAGTGTGTCTGTGTGTTTGTGTGTGTATGTGTGTGTGTGTGTGTGTGTGTGTGTGTGTGTGTGTGTGTGTGTGTGTGTGTGCGCTCCCCATAATGTGTGTATGAAGACCCGTCAGCCTCTGCGGTTTTAGACTCGTGTAAAGGACATTGATTACTGGATAGTAGTAGTTTATTTGAACATGTAAAAAAAAAATAAAATAAAATAAAAAAAAATATATATATATATATATATATATATATATATATATATATATATATATATATATATATATATACACACACATACATACATACATATATAAAATTAAAATGACAGATAAATAAGAACATGTACTTCTCAGCACAATCTACCAAAATTATTATAAGTAATTCAAATAAGAAATCCCATGTTCAACAAACTAAACAAAAGTGAACAAAAATAAACAAACTTTTCTAGTCCTACCCCCTTTCTCTATTTTATCCTTTAGTTAAATACAAAACAATTCAACATAATTCTTTAAATACACGTACACCGTATATCTACCTACCTACAGCTCACATATACCCATGCATACACAGACACAGATGCATATAAACATGCATACACACATTTATTTAATTTTTTCTTTTTTTCTTTTCCATCTATCTTCTTCCTTTCCGTCTATCTATAGTAAATCAAATAATAACACATCCATACTAGACTTAGTATATAGGTCCAGGAACCTAACAGTCAGCATACAATACTAGAGATAGAGCTGATGCTGCAAAGTTTCCTCTGATGATAAGATAAAGAAGTCATGTTTGATAAAAAAAAAGATAAAGAGCAGCTGCTGATGAGGGTTGGCATGGCGATCTGACAGCCTTGAAGGAGCTGATTTGATAACATTTCAGTTGAACTGTACTTCTACCATTTCATGTGACAAATGAAATTGACACATTCACATTTTACTCTCAAAACATCACAATTTACACACACACACACACACACACACACACACACACACACACACACACACACACAGAGAAACACACACACACACACACACACACATATAAAGTAATAGTTAACATAAAGTTAAATTCAATTATAATAAAACTCTTAGCTGAAAGCTGAGCTCCTCTCTGAATAGTTACTTTAGAGTTTCCTGAATGACGCCCGGAACCGGAGCCGCTTCTGCTTGAGGCTGCTGCATGTCATGGTGAGTGTTGATTGGCTGATACACATCTAACATCTACCAACCAGATAGCATTGTGGGCGGGACATGAAGTGAAACTCAGTGGTGAGTGCTGATTGGCTGATATATGTCTAACATCTACCAACCAGATAGTTTTATATATTATGGGTTTGGCAACTGCTGCTTGTTGTTGGCGTTGAAATCTTCTTTTTGGGTTTTGATATTTACATTTTATTGTGTGTTTGTGTGTGTGTGTGTGTGTGTGTGTGTGTGTGTGTGTTTGTTTGTGTGCATACGTGTGTGTGTGTGTGTTTGTCTGTTTGCGTGCATGTGTCAAGGTTATTATAATTTTGCATTTTTCATTAGTTTTTATTTTTATTTCGTTTTGTATTTTCAAATTCAGTTTAGTTTTTATTAGTTTTAGTCTTTTTTTGTAATATGGGTTATTTGTCGGGGGATTCAAACAGTCAGAAAAAGGATTGTGTAATAATAACTCAACAAAAACATTATACAATTTTAGAAATATGTATTCGCAATGTATTCAACAATAACACCAGTAAATAAAATGTACATATGATGATGAGCACAGATATGTAAACAGTCTACACAAGACGCCGCAATAAGTACAAAATGTGTAAGTGACGTGTTCCAGGAAAAAGCCTAAATAGCTAACAGACTAAAGAAGACAGACATGAACAGGTGTTTTGCACTTTAGTTCGAGTAAAGTGGCGAACGTTTTGAAGTCAATCGACTCACAGTTGTTTAGACATCCCATTATCAATACACCTATTAACCCACACTTCCTCCTGCTGTTGGTGTTCCTATGTATGTACTAACCAGCAGCTATCAGGTCGCCGGTGAAAGCCTTCCTGTAGTGTTCTCTGTCCTGCTGTTGTCGCTGTCATTCTGCCTGGCCATACATCCATGCCGTGTACCCATACAGCCATGCCCTGTACCCATACATCCATGCCCTGTACCCATACATCCATGCCCTGTATCCATACATCCATGCCCTGTACCCATACATCCATGCCCTGTACCCATACATCCATGCCCTGTACCCATACACCCATGCCCTGTACCGGGGTTAGCTTCTGTTTCGGGGAAAGGGGGCTTTGCGTTCTCCTTTACCTTGTTAAGGTAAGCTAGGTTAGCCTCCTTGTGCATGCTTTTCAAATGTACTTTCAAATTCGTGGGATTTTTCCCTGTAATAAATTGTCCACGTATTTTACCACCTTCCACTGCGAGGCACTTGCTTTTATCTGACACAGTCATAATCAAATAGGATTCTGCCGCTTTCTTCTGACTTTCGGTACCACCATAATGCCAGGCGAGGGGCACGGACATGTTGTGTTCAATTTGACGTGGAATGTCGGAATTTCTGGGTTCCCAGTCGGAAACTATACATGTCTATGGGAAATGTCACGGTCGGAAAGATATAACGTTATTTGCTCTGTGAAAGACATTGACAAAGACGAAAACTAAGGA
>NC_050182.1:2439456-2446956 GCF_008315115.2 Sander lucioperca | reverse complement strand
TCAGATATCTGGAGATCAGAGGTTAACGGACACCATTGAAAAAGGCCATGCCAGTTTTTCCCTCTCCAAACTTTAGCTTAAGTTTGGAGCAATATTTAGCTTCCTTCCCAACAAGCTACCACAGCATTAAGGCATGGATACCCGAACCGAGCCGGGCCGGGTTCCGAGAGATATTTAGAAATTGGTCGGGTTCGGGTCGGGCTCGGTCACATCAGCACGATAAGGCATTAGTTGTAAAATGCTGCTGTGGCTCCTTTAAGAGAGCTGTGTGTGTGTGTGTGTGTGTGTGTGTGTGTGTGTGTGTGTGTGTGTGTGTGTGTGTGTAAAGTGGGCAGAAGAGAGATAGAGAAAGAGGAAGCAGACGTGTTGATGCAACCGGAGCAGAGTTGGTGGAAGTTTTGTACACAGTGTGTGTGGTGTCTGAAATAAAGTCCAGACTGAAAGCCAAGTTCATTCATTGTCTCACCAGAAACGTGATTCTAACCTCAACATTATTCATTTTATAACGTCAGCCCTGGAGGTAACCAGTCTCCCTGGTTTTCTGACCACAGTCGGAAACGAAGCGATCAGGAGAGGTTAACACATTGAACATTTTAACATCTTATTAACGTGAGCTTGTTGCCCCGTGTGAGCTGATGACCTCATTTGTTGACATTTCCGAATACCTTCCTACAGTTGCTTAATAAGGCTTTCAACACAAAAACTTAGGCCTACATGTGTCTTTAACATGAGAAAAAACATGAGATTTTAACTGTGTTGGGCTCGGGCCGGGTTCAGTTACTGCTCCGTCGGACACGGGCCGGGATCGGAAAGAAAAATTCAGCCCCGATCCGGACTCTACACAGCATGGGTTCCTTAGGTTGTCTAGTTTACTTTGATACCAATGTATTGTTCTAGCTTTGGAACAGAACCTGCTACAGCCTCTAAAAGACAGTGAAGTCACCCTAAAAGATGGAGGGCTGTCTTTACCTTTAGTTGTATAGTGATGTTGGTCCATAACAACATGAGGAACGGGGATCATCAGTAACAACAAGTCATAATCTATCTAGTCTAATCTAATATAATGTATTAAAAACTAACTCTGTAAATGTATTTTAGATGGTGATCAGATGAAGATAAGAAGCTCCAGAGATGACGGAGAGTTTAAAAGAGGGGAAGCAGTCACACTGAACTGTTTTGCTGCAATCTGCACTATCCACCAACTGGAGGTCACCTGGTTCAGAGATGGCCACGCCCTCTCAGAGACTGGCCCCGCCCTCCATCTCAGCAATCTGACTGCAAAGGATTCTGGGAAGTACACCTGTGGTTTGAAGAGGAACGAGCGCACCCTCTCCATCCCGTACAGCCTGCATGTGGAAGGTTAGTTTGATCAGTTTTTATCTGAAAACATTTTCAGACCAGATCCAAACTCAACAAGTCGTCTATATAAACTACAAACCCCCCCCCCACCCCCCCCCCCCCAAAGCTAACATGTCAGATTGTTACAGAGCAACATGACGTTAGATGCTTCAAGGTTAAAGTGTTTCCCTCTGACTGTAATCGATAGCCTGACGAGCCAGCCCCACATCCAGATGTTGGGTCTGGGAACTCCCCATTGGCAGGTCTCAATCCGAGGGGCGGGATAAACGGTTGTCTTTCAAATTCCCTCTGCACGCAATAGGATAGCGCTACAACCAACCAGAGCAACGCTAGTTGATAGATTAAACTTTAAACTCCGAACACATCTTCCTTTTTTAAGAATGACTTCAGTGGCGTTCTTTGTTCTTTTCTCAAAGAAAAGCTGAACTCCAAGTCTTCCAGAGTCGCGGCCAAAGCCGATTCCAAAGACCGCTGTTCACCAGCAGCAGCAGCCATCTTCTTTGTTTTCAAGTAGCAGGGAATTCACGTGGAACCTTCGCAACTCTGCCGTCATTATGTTAAGCCCGCTCAAGGAAAAATATGACCAATTCTGCTCAGGCTCAAAAGGCCAGCGTTTTCTGACTCTACTTGGTCACTTCTCAAGCTACCTCTGTGTTCGTTGACTGGTAGACCAGAAAATAATACTCTATACTATAAGGATTCGCTCAGTTCAATTTAACAAAGCTTTAGTATATGATATTGCAAGCAGAATACAACTTATGCATCATGACAGACAGGTACCCATGCATAAGGACCAGACCCCCTTTAAGACATGTTTTTTCTCGTCCTAATGCCAACAGTCTGTCCGAGAATCTAGCCCCGTCCTATCCTCTGCCCTACTCTTTTATCCTTCTTCAGGTTACTCCTTTCGTCATGGTGTCTGTGCCACTAATCAGTTGGTCATAGCTCAGACGTTCTGTCCCCTGTGAAGATAGAAAATATGCACAAGCCCTGGAATCACGCCGGTTCTCTCCTCCTCTCCTGGCCTCAAGATTGTCTGTCAGTATTAGATATTATACTGGGTGCATTTTGTCTCAAATGTTTATCAGGAGCAATTTGCTCCTTCTGCAAATGTCTTATCCTACACGGGCCTGACAAGAGGAGAAAGCAAAAGCGATTCCCAGGCGTTCAAGACATTCTATTCTTAACACAATATATTTCTACACTGCCCACCGACTCTATACACGATGTGATTGTCCTGACTGGAGTTTGGTTTTTCCAGCTCGCAAGCCAACGGAGAGTTACTAGACGACCCTGGCGCTAGGGTGGTCTAGATTTCTAGGCTATGTGATCTCACCATTGTCTCCTGATAATGTCTGATGTGTTCTGCAGGAGGAGGAGGAGGTCTGCTTCTGATCGTTGGTGGTCGGCATCCTGCTGGTTCTCTTCGCTGTTATTCTGGTCGTCTGCATCAGCAAAAGGTAGTTTAATAAATCTGTCTGTCTTTGTCTTCGTTATAAAGCTCAGTTTATATTAATCTTTCCATATTTATTACCCATTGCACTCAAACTTTGTCAATCTGTAACCCAGTGTTATTGTTTTAAAATATAAAGTATGGCTGTCAAAATGAATGCGATAATAACAAGTTAATGCAAATTCCCTTTACAGCACTAAATCTTTTGACGTGCGATTACCAACACACATTCTGTGATTTGAGCCTAGAGGGGCTCCGTAGTTTGTAAAGTCAGGAACCGATACAGCGATAACGTTGTGGATGGCTAGCAGAAACAGAAATGTAGAAAGAAAAGAGTATTTAGAATGTTAATTTAAGTTTCAAAGCTCTTCCAGATGGTTCTCTCCACAAAGTTATTTGGATGTACTGTCGGTGCATTACAACTTTACCTTCATGACATTTTATCTTCCCCTTGAGTGACGGCCAAAACACTCTGAGCACTGAAGTTGTTATCCAATCTGTCCGTTCACACCGGCTGCGATCAGGAGTGGCCGCGTGCTGCAGCAATCAATTTCCGTGTCTTCTCTATTTCTTCTACATACAGCCTCCCTTCAGAGAACATCAAGTCACCGGGGCCTCCCCCATTTTCATAAAAGACATAATATTAAGTATTTAGATTTATTATGTATTTAGAAGTTGTACCAGAATAGGTTTACATGGTTTAATTAAAAAAAAACACCATATTTTTGTTGTACTGCACCGCTGCAGCTCCTCTTTTCACCCTGTGTGTTGAGCTATTTAGCTACAGAGTGAGACATCTCACTTCTGTTCCATCTTTGTTGGGCGTCGCATATGCACAGTACCTAGTTAATGACTACTAGCCAGTCAAAAATAGAGTATGAGGGCGTGCCCTGACAATAGTTAGGTAAGGACTACTAGCCAGTCAGAAGCAGAGTATGAGGGCGTGCCCTGACAGAACCTAGGTAAGGACTACTAGCCAGTCAGAAGCAAAGTATGAGGGCGTGCCCTGACAGAACCTAGGTAAGGACTACTAGCCAGTCAGAAGCAGAGTATGACGGGGTGCCCTGACAGTACCTAGGTAAGGACTACTAGCTAGTCAGAAGCAGAGTATGAGGGCGTGCCCTGACAGTACCTAGGTAAGGACTACTAGCCAGTCAGAAGCATGGAATGAGGGCATGCCATGCTAGCAGCTAGGCGAGCATTATAACGTGTGTTACAAAGTGACGCACATTCGTCATGGAAGTAAAGGCTGGACTACAATAGGGTTGTTTGGAGAAGTTTGTGAACAGTGTTTTCTGTTGGAGATGGTAAGGAGATTGTTTTCTTCTGGAGATGCTTCTGTTGGAGATGTAAATGTGTTAATGGGAGCAGTGAGTCTGCGTCTTTGCTGCACACAGACGGTGGATGCAGGGTTGTAGTGATGACAGGAAAGAGCGCATGTCGCCCTCCACCTGCAGAATCGACTGGTACTTGCTTTTAATCAGGGTCAAGGCAGAAAACCTGTACTCATACAAGTAAGTTAACATGAATGGGATAAGTACTTTTATAGCCCTTATGGAGAGGGACAGGAACTCGGTTTCCACAGACAGCCAAAAGTGTGCAAGCGTCACTTCACGCATCTTCTGTTGCAACTCCATATTAGAGCTCAGGACATGTAGGGCCTCCTCCTCTTTGATGCCCAATCCATCACGGAGCTCTGCTGGGAAACTGAATGGATTTCTAACTCATTGATTCACCATGGTGTCCTCTCCAAAATAATCCTGAAACTGATTGTTCAACCCTTTCAAATGCACAGTGGCAACCTGCTGCACAGAGGCAACGGCCAGTCCCATCCATCCATCCATCCATCTTCGTCCGCTTATCCAGTGTCGGGTCGCGGGGGGAGCAGCTCCAGCAGGGGACCCCACACTTCCCTTTCCCGAGCTACATTAACCAGCTGCGACTGGGAATCCCGAGGCGTTCCCAGGCCAGGTTGGAGATATAATCCCTCCACCTAGTCCTGGGTCTTTCCCGAGGCCTCCTCCCAGCTGGACGTGCCTGGAACACCTCCCTAGGGAGGCGCCCAGGGGGCATCCTTACCAGATGCCCAAACCACCTCAACTGGCTCCTTTCGACGCAAAGGAGCAGCGGCTCTACTCCGAGCTCCTCACGGATGACTGAGCTTCTTACCCTATCTCTATGGGAGACGCCAGCCACCCTCCTGAGGAAACCCATTTCGGCCGCTTGTACCCTGGATCTCGTTCTTTCGGTCATGACCCAGCCTTCATGACCATAGGTGAGGGTAGGAACGAAAACTGACCGGTAGATTGAGAGCTTTGCCTTCTGGCTCAGCTCTCTTTTCGTCACAACGGTGCGATAAATTGAATGTAATACTGCACCCGCTGCGCCGATTCTCCGACCAATCTCCCGCTCCATTGTCCCCCCACTCGCGAACAAGACACCAAGGTATTTGAACTCCTTCACTTGGGGTAAGGACTCTTTCCCTACTTGGAGAAGGCACTCCATCGGTTTCCTGCTGAGAACCATGGCCTCAGATTTAGAGGTGCTGATCCTCATCCCAGCCGCTTCACACTCGGCTACGAACCGATCCAGTGAGTGCTGAAGGTCACAGGCCGATAATGCCATCAGGACCACATCATCCGCAAAAAGCAGCGATGAGATCCCTAGCCCACCAAACTGCAACCCCTCTCCACCCCGACTACGCCTCGAAATCCTGTCCATATATATTACAAACAGGATTGGTGACAAAGCGCAGCCCTGGCGGAGGCCAACCCTCACCTGAAAAGAGTCCGACTTACTGCTGAGAACCCGGACACAGCTCTCGCTTTGGTCGTACAGAGATTGGATGGCCCTGAGAAGAGACCCCCTCACCCCATACTCCCGCAGCACCTCCCACAGTATCTCCTGGGGGACCCGGTCATACGCCTTCTCCAAATCCACGAAACACACGTAGACCGGTTGGGCATACTCCCAGGCTCCCTCCAGGATCCTTGCAAGAGTAAAGATCTGGTCCATTGTTCCACGACCAGGACGGAATCCACATTGTTCCTCTTCAATCTGAGGTTCGACTATCGGCCGAACCCTCCTTTCCAGCACCTTGGAGTAGACTTTACCAGGGAGGCTGAGAAGTGTGATAACCCTATAATTGGCACACACCCTCTGGTCCCCCTTTTTGAAAAGGGGAACCACCACCCTGGTCTGCTACTCCTTAGGCACCGTCCCAGACTTCCACGCAATGTTGAAGAGGCGTGTCAACCAAGACAGCCCCTCCACACCCAGAGCCTTGAGCTTTTCTGGACGGATCTCATCAATCCCAGGGGCTTTGAGTTGTTTGACTACATCAGTGACTTCCGACAGGGAAATTGACAACAATCCCCCATCCTCCTAATATAGAGGGCGTATTAGTTGGATTCAGGAGTTCCTCAAAGTGCTCCTTCCACCGCCCTATTACCTCCTCAGTCGAGGTCAACAGCGTCCCATCCTTACTGTACACAGCTTGGATGGTTCCCCGCTTCCCCCTCCTGAGGTGGCGAATGGTTTTCCAGAAGCACCTTGGTGCCGACCGAAAGTCCTTCTCCATGTCTTCTCCGAACCTCTCCCACACCCGCTGCTTTGCCTCTTTCACGGCAGAGGCTGCAGCCCTTCGGGCCCTACGGTACCTTGCAACTTCCTCCGGAGTCCTCTAGGATAACATATCCCGGAAAGACTCCTTCTTCAGTCGGACGGCTTCCCTGACCACCGGTGTCCACCACGGTGTTCGTGGGTTACCGCCCCTTGAGGCACCTAAGACCAAGACCACAGCTCCTCGCCGCAGCTTCAGCAATGGAAACTTTGAACATTGTCCACTCGGGTTCAATGCTCCCAGCTTCCACAGGGATGCACGAAAAGCCACAATTCACCCGCACTACCCGTTTGGGCTTACCAGGTCTGTCCAGAGTCTTCCCCCACCCCCTGACCCAACTCACCACCAGATGGTGATCGGTTGACAGCTCTGCCCCTCTCTTCACCCGAGTGTCCAAAACATACAGCCTCAGATCAGATGAAACGATTATAAAATCGATCATTGACCTTTGGCCTAGGGTGCTCTGGTACCAAGTACACTTATGAGCATCCCTATGTTCGAACATGGTGTTCGTTATAGACAATCCATGACTAGCACAGAAGTCCAACAACAAACAACCACACTGGTTTAGATCAGGGAGGCCGTTCCTCCCAATCACGCCTCTCCATGTGTCTCCATCATTCATCACGGCCAGTCCCGCCTTCTCCAAAACATCCTCCAAGGTTGGAAACATTTCCACCGAGCCCTGCTCCACGCTAGTACACCACAGGTCCAACTTTTCCTGAACGCAGAGACTTGAGAGTTGATGTCGGTGAGAAATAGGAGGACTTCCTCATGCAAGTCACACAGGCGGGTGAGGACCTTGCCAAGGGACAACCAACAGACGTCAGAATGCAAGAGTAGCTGGCGAAAGTGTGTCTCATCGCAGAGGAAGGAGAACAGACGAGCATTCAGGGCGCGGGATTTAATCAGGTTCAAAATTTTGACTGCCTCACAAAGGACTGCACACAGCTCCTCGGGCATCTTCTTGGCCACCAAGGCCTGTCGATGGATGATGCAGTGACTCCAAACAGCGGCGGGAGGAAGGTCTGTGGCGATTGGCCTGGCCCCGTTGCTACATACACCA
>NC_050182.1:2404456-2434456 GCF_008315115.2 Sander lucioperca | reverse complement strand
CCAGTGGTAACAAGGCATGATGGGTCCCCCACACCATTACACCACCAGCCTGCCCAGTGGTAACAAGGCATGATGGGTCCCCCACACCATTACACCACCACCAGCAGCCTGCCCAGTGGTAACAAGACATGATGGGTCCCCCACACCATTACACCAGCAGCCTGCACAGTGGTAACAAGGCATGATGGGTCCCCCACACCATTACATCGCCACCACCAGCCTGCCCAGTGGTAACAAGGCATGATGGGTCCCCCACACCATTACACCAAGCACCACCAGCCTGCCCAGTGGTAACAAGGCATGATGGGTCCCCCACACCATTACACCACCACCAGCAGCCTGCCCAGTGGTAACAAGGCATGATGGGTCCCCCACACCATTACACCACCACCACCAGCCTGCCCAGTGGTAACAAGGCATGATGGGTCCCCCACACCATTACACCACCACTACCAGCAGCCTGCCCAGTGGTAACAAGGCATGATGGATTCATATTCTCATTCTGTTTACGCCAAATTCTGACTCTACCATCTGAATGTCTCAACAGAAATCGAGACTCATCAGACCAGGCAACATTTTTCCAGTCTTGAAAGGTCCAATTTTGGTGAGCTAGTGTAAATTGTAGCCTCATGTTCCTGTTCTTAGTGGAGATGAGTGGTACCCGGTGGGGTCTTCAGCTGGTGTAGCCCATCCGCCTCAAGGTTCTGCGTGTTGTTCACAAATGCTTGGCTGCATACCTCGGTTGTAACGAGTCAAAGTTGATCTTCTATCAGCTGGAATCAGTCGGCCCATTCTCCTCTGACCTCTAGCATCAACAGGACTGCAGAATACTGGATGTTTTTCCTTTTTTAGACCATTCTTTGTAAACCCTAGAAATGGTTGTGGGTGAGAATCCCAGTAACTGAGCAGATTGTGAAATACTCACACCAGCCCGTCTGGCACCAACAACCATGCCACGCTCAAAGTTGCTGAGATCACCTTTCTTTCTCATTCTGACATTCAGTTTGGAGTTCAGGAGATTGTCTAGACCTGGACCACACCCCTAAATGCATTGAAGCAGCTGCCATGTGATTGGTTGATTAGATAATTGCATTAACGAAAAATGTAACAGGTGTTCCTAATAATCTTCAAGGTGAGTGTATAAAGTAATAGTTAACATAAAGTTATATTAATTTATAATAAAACTCTTAGCTGAAAGCTGCGCTCCTCTCTGAATAGTTACTTTAGAGTTTCCTAAATTACTCATTACAGTTTTTTTCCAACTGCTTACACACGTTTTCAAAACTGTCTCCTTTTTTCTCTAGAAAAACTTGTAAATCTCTTTTCCTTTTTTCCTTTCTCTACACACAATTCCCAAAACTGCACACACAAAATGCAAAATGCCTCACATCTCCTTCAAAATCAAACACTGAATTCAAAATACCATAAACACATCTCAAAATGAAGCATTTGCATCAAACACTTTTTTCACAATAGTTAATTTTTGGATATACCATGTACACACTGTACTGTTCTAAATCTAAAGCTCTTTGGTCTTTCATAGGCCTATATCTCAATTTACAATGTTCTAGAGAGACAGTTATCTGCTGAGAGGGGTTGAAAAGTGCACTGTAAAAAACAATATAACGTTACAGTAAAACAGAAAATAATTATTGGACAAAACATCACGTTTGTAAGAGTAGCACAGCGTTGTATACAGCAGCATGAAACAAGAAACTTAAACTACAAACATACGTAAACCAAAGGTACCATTTTAGAATAAAGAATGTGTGTGTGTGTGTGTGTGTGTGTGTGTGTGTGTGTGTGTGTGTGTGTGTATCGTGGGGGGGATTGTATGCACAAACAAAGTCTGATTGATTTGTAATGCTGAAATATTCATTAGATAGTTGCATGCAGTATGGACGCCATTGTAAAGCTACTCAGGATGGGCTTCTCTCATTGGTCAATCTGTGGTTGATCCTCCTCCTCCTCCTCCTCCTCCTCGTTGTCGTCCCCTGTCTCTCCCTCCTCCTCCTCCTCCTCCTCCTCCTCGTTGTCGTCCCCTGTCTCTCCCTCCTCCTCCTCCTCCTCCTCCTCCTCGTTGTCGTCCCCTGTCTCTCCCTCCTCCTCCTCCTCCTCCTCCTCCTCCTCCTCCTCGTTGTCGTCCCCTGTCTGTTCCTCCTCCTCCCCTTGCTCTCTGTCTATTGTTGGCATCCATTGTTCCAAACAGGTAATCTGACCTTTGACCTCTGTATAGGCCTATACTAAAGCAGTGATTGGTTAGTGTTCAGTTATGACATAATGTGTTTGCACATGTGAGGAGTGTGTGTGTGCCCTGTTAAATACTGTAAGTGTAGCATTTTGATTGGTTGTGTTTAGAAAAGGAAAGCAAGTCACTTCCTGTTAGATTTTCTTGTCATAGGTAGAGAACTGTGTGTAGTGTTTTGACAAAAGTGTTTTATGTAATTGAAAACTGAGTGAAAGGCTGAGAAACAGCTTAGGGTTTTGGAGATCTGCTGTGTAGTTTTACACTTTGAGTGAGAGGTTTCAAAAATCGTGTGACATGAAAAGATTTTGTGTGTAAGCAGTTGGAAAAAACTGTTACAGCAGAAAAAAGCTGTGGCCCGAGGTGGGGGGGGGGCGAGGCTCAGCCTTAAACAGCGCGCAGAACGGCCAGAGAAACATTAGCAACCGCTGGCAACAAAACAACATGTTAGATGACCGCCCGCGGGACTGTGTACGATATGATTATGCTCTGGTTTATCTGCATTTCTTTAAACCAATCACAATCATCGTGGGCGGGGCTAAGCTCCAGACGGAGCCACGGTGCCTCTGATAAATAGTCTCAGGAAGGAACTTGTTTTGGTGGAACATGTGAACGTTCAAAAGTAGTTTTAGTCGTGCAACAGAAAACTCAGATTGGACAGATAGTCTGCTGCACTTTTCTGCCGTAGAAGTTTATTTAAGGAGAGGAGTACGGGCTCAGGCCTGCAGGAAGGATTAAAGGTATTAAAAGTTCTGAACTACATATATTATTCATATAACATGCCTGTCTGAACATGAAGGCCCCATAGCGGCCAATCAGGCTCGACAGGTGTATTACAGAGTCGTGTGAAACCCCCCCCCCCCCCCCCACCCCCCACCTGTTTGTTCCTGTTTAAGGCGTTCCCAAATATGCCCATGCTTTCAACCGTCTGTCCCGTGTGGCAATGGCGTTCACGCTCAACCGGTTCCGTCAGTTCAGCAAATCTCAAAGCCTCGACTGAGAACTGACCCAAAACTGAAAGAAAAGTGACCCAAAAACTGACTGACAATTGACCCCAAACAGACCAGTTTTTAAGGCGTTCCCAAATACGCCCACGCTTTCAACCGTCTCGTGTGCCGATGGCGTTCACGCTCAACCGGTTCCGTCAGTTCAGCGACTCTCAAAGCATCGAGGAGCCGCGGTGCTCGGAGACGTTGGAGGGAAAGACGCCACAAACTAAATGTCCCTGAGGCCTAAACTTAGAAAAATTGATTTTTTGAATTTCCTATCGTTGTTTTGGACATTTTTGTCGCTTTTAAAAAAAGTTGTTTACGTTTTTTTTTTACGTTTTTGTTGCTTTCTTTGATCCGTTGTGAAAGTGTTTCAGTGTGAAAAGGGTTCATGTCTAAAGAAAGTATATATAAAGACTTTAAAGAATGTCATTGGAGGAAAAGAAGTCAAACTAAATGTCCCTGAGGCCTAAACTAACATGTCTCAACTCAGACAACATGTTCGGCTGCAGATTATTTTGTTGTTGAAATATTACAACTTGTTTTCACACACATTGTGTCATTTTGTGCAATACTGTATGTAGGCTATTGGGGTTGTGCATTATTTCATTTTGTGCAATACGTACAGAGTTGTTAAATTAAAAACTGCCAATGAAAGGAGTTAATGTGCTACTATATAGGTACCTGTCTAATGTATATGAGAGTATTACTATATAGGTACCTGTCTAATGTATATGAGAGTATTACTATATAGATACCTGTCTAATGTATATGAGAGTATTACTATATAGGTACCTGTCTAATGTATATGAGAGTATTACTATATAGATACCTGTCTAATGTATATGAGAGTATGTGTTGTGTTGATGCTTATTTTCTGTATTTTGTGTTGTCTTTGTAAAGCTGCGGAACGGACAGAGCCCAAAACAATAAAGTATATCTCATATCTTATCTTATCTTATCTTGGGTCTTGATCTGCATTTCTGTGTTGTCCACATGTTAAGTTCACGTTGAATGTTTCTCCTCCGGCTAATTTCCAGCTGACAATAGGCATCATAAAATACAATGGTTTACATATTAAAATGAGTTACATTACATCTATAGTAACAGCAGTCATAAGCAAAAAAGGTTAAACATACAAAGAAGTGGCACACAAACAAACAAGTTCAGAAAATTGATCCACTAAACAACCTCTGATCTTTACTATTCATCCAAATCATCCATAAGTTCTGCTATTTTTAACTAAAGATATTTGGTATAATGTCAGATAAAATAGCTTTATAGAACATGAATTTTTTCAAATTTGACCCTGAAAGACTTGTTCTTGGTCAACTGGGAAGACAACACAAGGGTTAAGGTGTGTTGTAAAGGTGGAATATGTATGTATATCTTTGATTGTAGTGGGCAATGAATTCCAGTTTTGTAATGCCATAAGAGAAAATGATAATTGGCCAAATGTACTTTTCCTGAATGGAATTAGAAGGTCACCTCGTGCGGTGCGTCTAGTGATCTGACTGCTGTTGTTACGTTGTGTTATGAAAGAGTTCAAAGGAGGAGGAGTAGTGTTACGCAGAATTTTGTACACCAGACAGATGTTTTTGTATTTAATTACATCTTCCCAGCTCAGCAGTTTACGGTTATTTAGGATGATACAGTGATGCGAGCTGTTCGTCTTCTGGTCCAAAACTTTGATTGTTTTCTTGTAAAGAGTAGCTAGTGGCTTTAATGATGAGCTGTTAGTTTGTCCCCAGCTTGTCAGACAGTATGTTAGATGTGACATAATCATGGTATCCATAAATAATTTGGCCGTATTAAAAGTTAGGGCATTACTAATATATTTAAAATTTGCTAGGCTAAACTTGACCATATTGCACACTTTCCTAATATGTGCTTTAAAAGCAAGATTAGAGTCGATAATAATGCCCAGATACTTAAACTGTGACACAATCATAATGTTTTGCCCTGAGATGGTTATGTTTGATACAATATTACACTTTTTGTGACAAACATTCCTACAGTTTTATTTACATTAAGATGAAGGTAGGAACGATTTAGCCAATCGGTGATCTGATCCATGGCTGTGGTAAGTTTGGCAGCAGCCAGATGTTTTGTCTTGGCATGCACATATACTACGGTGTCGTCTGCATATATTAGTGTTTGGCCTTCAGGGCAAACAAACGGCAAATCATTAATATATAAACTAAACAAAAGCGGCCAAGTATCGATCCTTGTGGTACTCCTGTGCATAAGCCAAGAGCTAATGAACGATAACCGCTCAAAGAAACATATTGTTCTCTACCAGTTAGATACGACTCAATCCATTTTGTTGCTAATGGGGAGACATTAAAATAAGACAGTTTTGCAATAAGGACCTGATGGCTAGCTAGCATGCAAGGTGCATATGTAATTCAGGTTAACTGTAATATTAATTGGTTATTAATTTTGGCTAGCAAAAAACAGACTTAAAACAAAATGTACTTACAAGGATAAATGAGCAGCTGTCTCTAGCTGTCTGTCTTTTAGTACAACCGGACGCTCACACACCCCATCCAGGGGGTCAATAGCCAAATTTGTTTACACATGAAAGTGTCCAGCAAAAAAAAAGTCAAGTCACTCTTTAACCAAGCTTTAAACATGAAAAGTATGTAGTTACACAAGAAAATTAGACCAATATTAAAAAAACACTTACATTTCTGTTATTTGTTACTGCACTTTGTGATGTTTATTGGTTGAAAACTTCCTTGAAGCCAAAGTAAATCCACTTTCTTTTGAATATGATGATTTGTTTGAAGAAGTTGTGAATATCAGTGATCTTAATGCCCCAGTGTGAGCTGTGAATATTTGAAATTGTCGATTTTATAGTACTCTCACTGGGCATTGTTAAGTTGCTGTATCACGGTATGTCAAATATTTTCAAGAGATATGTGAGTTTTGTAACACATTTGAAGTTTTTTCAGTTGTATCCTGTTTGAGTTTATTCACCAGTAAAAATAGAACATGGCTAATTTGTTTATCTTTAAAAAAAAATACAACGTAGATAGCTATTAGCAGAAAATGTCCCACTGTAATATAATTGTTTCTCCATGATTGCTAATTTTAAGAAGTAGTTATAGTTATTGCAAGGTTTTTGACAAGAAGGCGATAAGAAGCCCTAAGTGCCATTAACAAGCACAGATTTCACAAGTTTAAGAAGGTAATTATTCATGAGAAATGTATGTTAAAAAGGGGAAATGTTCCACTCAGATTAAGTAGTATTTGTAATAACTCCGACAACAACAGATCTTATCACGTATTTGCTTCTTTTTTTTGTCTCCCTAAAGGTGCAATAGAGTACAGTGTAACACAATGCATATGGATAAGAAGTTATATTTGTGTTTTTTTAATTTGCATTACAGCTAGAGAGTAAAACGCCATACAGACAGACCTGATATAAGGAAAATAAATGACAGATATTCAGATAGGGTGTATATTTCACATGCTTTAGGTGTTATAATTAAAGAAGTTATTCGTTACTGAGAGATGTGATGAAAGGTCACAGTCACAACCATCCCATGAGCTGAACTTATGATAAGCACATGGAGTCTCACAGGGATGCAACTTAGTCAGTTGAATTTTATTCAAAGACTGTCACTATTTCTGTAATTACATTTACTGCTTAAGATTTTGATTCCATCCTTATGTAGTTTTATATCTGGTATTCTTTGTAATCATTTATACCTCATGCTACATATTGTACATGTAGTACTTAGGATGGTTTAACACGTTTAACTAGTTTTTTACACCCTTCAAATCAAGACACCCCCCTGTAGGAAGGTTTAACACGTTTAACTAGTTTTAGGGAAACTGAAACTGTTTCAGGGGAGGCCCAGTGAATGGAAGTGAAAAAGATCTTATTGAGTAGCCTAAAATGTATAGATAGATCAGAGATTACAGTATTTTTGGTAAAAATCATGAAGATGAACAGGATGACTAGATGGTTAAAAACTGTTTGGTCTCAACTAAAGCAAGGACTCCAAAAACGTTGCACTGATGTTTCCAACTTCCCTTTATCACATTAATTATACTACCACCACAATTGCTATGGTGAGGCCGATTTGTCAATCATTTCCCTAGCTGTCAATCAATATCAGTGGATCAGAACAAAATATGGCAAGTCTTAAAATAATAACTAATGTTCTTAAAATATAAAACAGAAACTGCTTTTTTGCCTCCTACAGTACTATTTCTCCCCATGTTCACAGAGTTAGAAACTAACAAATGTCGGAGTACAGACCTTTTTTATGTATTTGGTCTAAAGTTACATCAAACAATATGGTTATTAGGCTATAATAGCGCAATTGTTGAGTGTGTGGACAGACCTATTTTTTTTAAACTATTATCAGACCATATAGGAGCAAGTATTGCGTGTCTGTGACTCCACCTAACATAGTTTAGTTAGGTGGGGCACATTTTCCCAAGCTTTGTCTGAGGGGTGACCCACTGTCAGAGTTTGAAAACACCTAGTTTAACTAGTTTTTACACCCTAAATGTATGAAGAGATAGATCAGAGATTACATTATTTTTGGTAAAAAATCAATTAAGATGAACAGGATGACTAGATGGTTAAAAACTGTTTGGTCTCAACTAAAGCAAGGACCCCCAAAACGTTCCTCTAATGTTTCCAACTTCCCCCTTTATCACATTAATTATACTACAATCACAATTACTATTTGTCTATCATTTCCCTAGCTGTCAATCAATATCAGTGGATCAGAACTATAAACAAAATATGGTAAGTCTTAAAATAAGAACTATTGTTCTTAAAATATAAACAAAAAATGCTTTTTGGCTCCTACAGTACTGTTTCTCCCCATTTTTTTTCCCCAGAGTCAGAAAATAAAACATGTCTGAGGACAGACTTTTTTTATGCATTTGGTCTAAAGTTACATCAAACAACATTATTATTAGGCTATAATAGCGCAGATGGTTGAAAACTAATGCTAGGACTCCCAAAAACTGCACTGATGTTGCTTTGTCTGAGTGGTGACCCACTGTCAGAGTTTGAGAACACCTAGTTTAACTAGTTTTTTAAATACCATTCAAATCAAGATACCACCCCACTAGACTGGTTTAACCCCAACACCCTGTGGATTACATCATAGTACACGCCCACTTCCAGCCACGCCCACTGCCACCATTTTAGTGCATTATATTACTACTGGCATCACTACCTGGACTCTCTCACACACACAGGTGAGTACAAACTCTCTCTCACACACGCACAGGTGAGTACAAACTCTCTCTCACACACGCACAGGTGAGTACAAACTCTCTCTCCAGCCCAGTCTCACGGCAGTTTGTGAAATGGTTACGTTATTGAATCTATTGATTCGTGAACAGGACACGATTATTTTTCAAGTTTTTCCCAACTTTTTTGCACACTTATTTCCCCAAGTTGTTTGTCACTTTTTCCGATGGTTTTGTCGATTTTTTCCCCAAGTATTTTGACGTTTTTTGGGGGTTTTTTTTCCATGTTTTACTGTCCATGAAAACTGACCAAAAACTGATGCATTTCATGTGCCTAATTAACTGAGTTAATGTCCTTATATATAGGTACCTGTCTAATGTATATGAGAGTATTACTATATAGATACCTGTCTAATGTATATGAGAGTATTACTATATAGGTACCTGTCTAATGTATATGAGAGTATTACTATATAGATACCTGTCTAATGTATATGAGAGTATTACTATATAGGTACCTGTCTAATGTATATGAGAGTATTACTATATAGGTACCTGTCTAATGTATATGAGAGTATTACTATATAGATACCTGTCTAATGTATATGAGAGTATTACTATATAGATACCTGTCTAATGTATATGAGAGTATTACTATATAGATACCTGTCTAATGTATATGAGAGTATTACTATATAGGTACCTGTCTAATGTATATGAGAGTATTACTATATAGGTACCTGTCTAATGTATATGAGAGTATTACTATATAGGTACCTGTCTAATGTATATGAGAGTATTACTATATAGATACCTGTCTAATGTATATGAGAGTATTACTATATAGGTACCTGTCTAATGTATATGAGAGTATGTGTTGAGAGATGCTTATTTTCTGAATTTTGTGTTGTCTTTGCAAAGCTGCAGAATGGAGAGAGTCCAAAACAAATTTCCCTTTGGGGACAATGATGTACATCTTATCTTATATCTTATATCTTATATCTTATATCTTATCTTATATCTTATCTTATATCTTACCTGCATTCCAGTGTTGTCCACATGTTAAGTAGATGGTGAATGTTTCTCCTCCGGCAGGTTTGAAGTTGTGTCCTCATCATGTCAGACGGCAGCAGAACCATAAACGATGTGAAGACCTTTCTCAAGTCCAGCAGAGACGCTGATCCGCAGAAGAGGATGAAGTTCTACGACCAATGGGCCGAGACATACGAACAGGTCAGTCCTCAGAAGTCTGAGGGCATTTTTACATATCTTCTCAAATTCAAATATGAAGGGTGTTTGCATATAACCTCGCATAGTCTCTCATGTCCAGACCCTCCTCCACAGCTCTGTGGAGGAAGGTCTGACTAGTACACCCAGCATTCCTGGATGGGAGAACAACCTGCTCTGGTTCATTGGCATTTCTTTAAACCAATCACAATCGTCTTGGGTGGGGCTAAGCTCCGGACGGAGCCACGGTGCCTCTGCTAGATAGTCTCAGGAAGGAACTTGTTTTGGTGGAACGTGTGTATGTCAGTCACTCTTTTGGCATATATGGCAGGGAAGCAGTAACTACTAGTAACTACTGTAGGTTACCTGCTGCAGGCAGGATGGACATGGAGAGATGAGCATGAAGATCAATGAGCTCTGATAGCTGTGAATCATCTGTAAATTAAATTAGTAGACAATTCATAGTTCTCAGTCTCACTACTTTTCTTCCTTTCTCCTCTAAATCTACACATAACAATTACAATTACATCACATGTTGTCTCAAGCCTACGTAAATAAAGTCTTTGAAAAACGTCTCATGTGCACAGAACAGTTTACGCCAAAACTAGCACAAAAAAACGCCAAAAACTTCTAAACAAGCGCCAAAAAAAGCGGAAAAAAAACGCCAAAAAGTGTGTGTGTGTGTGTGTGTGGTGTGTGTGTGTCTCTCTCTCTCAGTCTCACTACTTTTCTTCCTTCCTCCTCTAAATCTACACATAACAATCCCACTTACATCACGTGTGTCGTCTCAAGCCTACGTTAATAACAACGTCTAAGGTGCACAGAACAGTTTACACCTTTCTTTTTAAAAACAGGATCACAACCTGATGGACTACAGAGCGCCACATCAGACGGTAGACTTCCTGAATGCCAACTTCTCTGGGAGTCGTGAGGAGGTTCTGGTTCTGGATGTGGCCTGTGGATCTGGATGGGTCGCTAAACTGGTGAGACAAAACCTTCTCAATTAAACTTCCTGAGGTTTAAGACAACCAAAAACAATGAATAAAATGGAAATTTTTCCGGCCGCGATAATTTCCATTTAAAAATTATCGAGCTCATTTTTAATTGATTTATTGCATATTGCGACAGGCCTAATCAGATCTCTACTTTCATTGATTTGTGGGTGTTGCATTAAATTTCATAGCATTATCCTGACTAAACTTTGACACATCTGTGATAATCCGTTACCTTCATTCCTCTGATCTCCACCATTAGTCCAAATCATTCATCATTTCTACTTTTTTCTTACAGAAAAAATAGGTAAAAATTAGGTTTTTTGACCATTCATTCCGAAAAAAATAAGTGTAGAACTAAATGAGTTGGATCTAGTGGTGAAGATACTGGTGGTAATGGAATAAAAAAATAGTGCCAAAAACGTTGAAATAGCAAGACAGATTTGCATATAACAAATATATACTGTAACTAATGCACATTTGTCACATTAAAATGTTCAGAACAAACTCAGCTTTCTGTAAAGTGGGGCCCAAATCTGTCCCAGAGCAACGTGTGAAGAGACAATTTGGTTCTCTTGAAAACATAGGCCTACCTTCCTCATGTGGACATGCTGTTACTTACTCATGGATATTTGGACAGAGAAACAAAGGTCAAAGCAGAACTTGTTTTTAACTTTTCTACAGTATCAAAGTGATCCACTGATAGCTGTCTGGACTTTTTCTATATATACATATATATATATATACTTTCCAGACTTTTATTCTTAGAATATTCCGTAAAATGTTCTGACTTTTTCCTCTCAAAGTATTACAACTTTTTCCTAATATTATCCAACTTTTGTTGTGAAAATATTTTCTCTTTTCTAAAAAAAATGTGACTTTCATTCTGAATATATATATATATATATATATTTTTTTTCTTCAAAAATGTTCACACAAACATCACGACCTTTTTCGCCGTTAGGTTAAAATGTTATTTTGAGGAAAATAATTTTAAGAGGTAATGAAACGTACATATGCCAGTGGTGCTGAAAAACGAAAGATATCGGACAACAAAAGAAAAGCTTTATTCAGTCTACCAAAAATGACATCTTTCTTTGGTCCAGCATCTGTAACCCCACCGGCGACAGCAGCGGCCGAACCCCCGTCACAGGATGCTAGCCAAAATACAGATTATCCGTCTTCAACTCAAACTGCTGGCAATGATGACCAAACATTGTTAGTAGAACAAGGACATGACGATGAAGATCCTACCGCTGAGACAGGTGAGGGAGATGTCAGGGAGAAAGCCCCGTTTACAGAGACAGACCCGGGGTGCTGGCCAGAGCATATTGCCGATGACTAACGAATTGATATTGTTAGGAGCGGTCCCGTTCAGATAGAGGAGTTTAACTTCCCACAAAGCCAATCACACCGCCGTTTTACCTTGGACAGATATTTCATGAAGATGAAAAATGGAGAAAAGATACGCAGGTCATGGTTAGTGTACTCAAAATCATCTGATTCAGTCTTCTGTTTCTGCTCTACCTTATTTGGCAAGCGGACGAGTAGTCTCACTCACAGTATACCGCGCAATCAATTAAGCAGAGAAGTTGGTGTCCGTGAAAGGGCGAGGCTTATTCCAACGTAAAACGCTGTATAATTGTATATAGTTTTAATCAAATAAGGTTGGATGTTGAGCTGCCTGTTCATGAAGCTGAAAGTGCACGTAATAAAGTAATATACCTTGATGCAAACCAACAGGAAGCCTTGCTTTTTCTGCTCTATTATGTTTGTTTTATGTGGGTAGGGCCCCATATTAGTTATTGAAACGGGCCCCCAGGTGCTTAAGGCCGCGGCTGCATGGATGGTTCCCTACAATGCTCTTCACAAGTTAAATAAATGACCAGTTCACTACTTTCATTGAATTTGGGTGTTTTATTCAATTTTATAGCATTTTAATTTTCATTTTTTTTTTATAAAATAATGTTGAAAAAAGTGACAAAAATGTCAGAAAAAGTTTCAAAAACGTCAAAAATAACAACAAAAATGTCCCATAAAAGGTGCAGAAAAGCACAGACAAAACATCAGAAAAAGTGACAAAACCATCGGGACCAAAACGTTAAATTTGGACCCAGAAAAACTAAAAGCTTGCTGGTCGACAGGAAGACATACCAGGGTTAAGAGATCAACATGTCCTAGTTACTGAAGTTGGTCCTATCTTCTTGTGTTGATAGATGGCTGAACTGGGCTTCAGGAAGTTTGTGGGAGTGGACGGCAGTAAAGGGATGCTGGAACAAGCTGCAAAGACCGGCCTCTATCAGGACCTCAGACTGGCCCTACTGGGGACAGAACCACTACCAGCACAGACTGGTACTCACACTACAGACAGACAGACAGGCAGACAGACAGACAGACAGACACACACACAGACACAAAGACAAAGACAGACAGGCAGACAGACAGACAGACACACACACAGACACACACACACACACACACACACAGACAGACAGCCACACACACACACACACACACACACACAGACACACAGACACAGACAGACAGACAGGCAGACACACACACCCACAGACACACACACACACACACACACACGCAGACAGACAGACAGACACACACACACACACCCACAGACACACACACAGACACAGACACACACACACGCACACAGACACACACACACAGACACACACACACACACACACACACACACACACACACACACACACAGACACACACACATATGGAGTGATATTCCTATCTTTATTCAAGATCACATTATTTCAATTTGAGAGCATTTCTCACTAATATTACGTTCAGATGTAATAATTTCCCTCAAAACCTTGCTCTACCGGTATAAAGAAAAGCTATTTGTTTACGGACATCAAGCTAGGCTAGCTATGGCTAGCGCCATATGCTACGTGCTTAATTTATGTTACTCACCCTCATAGTTGTGTACGTAACTTGATATGTCCCACTTCAAAGCTTTCTCCCGTTTCCTGATGGGTGCAGGTGAAAAAGCGTCGACCATTCTGTGCACATTTTTGACATATACTAATTCTAACATACAGTTCTAACATAAACAAACTCACCCTCAACGGGGCAGGGATCATTTCATTGGTCAACACTACAGCTGGCATTCTATTGGTTGCTGAATTTTGATAGGGTTGTCACACAAACAATCCAAGAGCGCAGGAAAAATGAGTTTACTCTTTAAGCTCACTGGTTTCATGTCACGAAACCAGACGAATAATTCAACCCGGAGGAGTTTTCAGATTCAAAGATCCGAAGCCAGATCTGCCTCTTCACACAGAGACAAGCTTACACCCCCCCCCCCCCTCCTCCTTTGGTTTCAGATGCATTTGACGTGGTGATGATCGTCGGTGCTTTGCGTGACAGATTTGTTCCAGTCAGCGTTGTGAGGGAGCTCTGCTACGCTGCCAAACCAGGTAACTAACAACATACATAAGGTCTGAGATAGCCAGGATTGTTCTTAATGTTACAAAAGTCTCTGGAAGCAGCCGGCCAATGTAATTCATCCGGGCAATTCCATCGGATATCAGAATCAGAATCAGAAAAGGTTTTATTGTTACCATGAGTACACTCAGAAGTTTGCCTTGGTGAACGGTGCACATAAACAAACATACTTAACATTAAAGCTATAGTGCGTAGTTTCTGTCGCCCCCATGAGGAATTCTAAGTAATGACAACAACGCTGTCGGCGCGTCCACATGATACAAGCCTTCGGTGATTATATATATATATATATATATATATATATATATATATATATATATATATATATATATATATATATATATATAAAAAAAAAAGAAAAGGGTATTTTACAATAACTTTGAATGCACCACGAGGCTGGCGAGGCTGAGTCTGTTTTTCAGACAACGGTAGCTACAGTCTGGTGTTAGAATCCTCTCCAGCAAAATACAGACACACTTTTACACCGTTTAGCTGTCAGCATTTTAACCGTGTTTAATCCAGCAGCTAGCTAACAGTAGGTTAACGTTACCGGCTGCTAAGTGTAGTGTTGACTAGTTAACGGTAGGCTAACGTTACCGGCTGCTAAGTGTAGTGTTGACTAGCTAACAGTAGGCTAACGTTACCGGCTGCTAAGTGTAGTGTTGACTAGCTAACGGTAGGTTAACGTTACCTGCTGCTAAGTGTAGTGTTGACTAGTTAACGGTAGGCTAACGTTACCGGCTGCTAAGTGTAGTGTTGACTAGCTAACAGTAGGCTAACGTTACCTGCTGCTAAGTGTAGTGTTGACTAGCTAACGGTAGGCTAACGTTACCGGTTGCTAAGTGTAGTGTTGACTAGCTAACAGTAGGCTAACATTACCGGTTGCTAAGTGTAGTGTTGACTAGCTAACGGTAGGCTAACGTTACCTGCTGCTAAGTGTAGTTAACTAGTGTCCCGTGCAGCGATGGTTCAGTTCCCTCTGACGTCTGTTTTCGGAGCATCAGAGAGAAGTGCAGGCATTTAAGTGGCACCTAAATAAGGCACCGAAATCCGCGTTGCTATTTGGTCCGGTAGATAACGGTCGTTAAGGCACCGGTGCCGTATTAGCACCGGGTCTCGGACCCCCCTACAAATAAAAACTCTTCGGATCTACACGATTCACGTGGATGACATTTTCCCATTCAAAACGGCAATTTTTGCCAAAAAGCGAGGTATGTACTACTATTTGGCCGGCTCGAAAGCCCAAACAAGTGTGTGCAGCGTGCCTTTTGTTTTAACGTCTCGCTAGATCCGGTGTGGTGTTGTAGTTTTTCTAACGTTACTAGTTGTTGCAACAGCATGTGAAAAAAACTACAAAGTTTGCTAGGCCAAAAAGAACGTTGGGTTTGCGTTAACGCCGTTAACAACACGTTTAACTGACAGCACTAATAAAAACGAAAAAAAAACATCTGAGAATCTGAGACATAAAATAGTGCAGAAGTTAAAATAAAACGTATATCAAAATGTATACTATGGTCTGGGTGAATACTCGATTCTGATTGGCTGCAGGGTGTCTATAAAAAAGTGATATAGGACACCACCTAAAGGAGCTCAAGGTAAATTGACTGTTTACCGTTCTAAATTAATGCGCTACATTAAAAGAAAAAGGAAATAGGAATCTGTTATTTCCAACACTGTCTGCTGCTTCAGTGCCTATTTCTCTTAAATGTAACGGACGTTCATTAATATCAAAAGGTTACGCACTAAAGCTTTAATATGACTTACTTACTTACTTACTTACTTACTGCCCATTATGCCTGTTGGCATGTAGGGAAACAACAAAGGATTTCCACTCTTGTCTGTTTTGGGCCGGTGTCTTTATAGAGCCCCAGGTGTGATGTAGGGTCTTCAGCTCTCCCTCCACCGTCCTGCGCCAGGTATTCTTGGGTCGGCCTCTTTTACATTTGTCATCTGGTGTCCAGTGAAGGGCAGTTCGCGTGATGTTCTCTCGCTGTCTACGTATTACATGTCCAATCCATTTCCATTGCCTTCTCATAATGATGGTAGCCATGTTGTCATGTTTACACTGGCTGAGTAGAAGTTGATTGGAGATGGTGTTGGGCCAGAATATTCTCTTTATTTCACGTAGGCTTTTGGTGTGGAAGGTCGACAGTTTGTTTCTTTAATATTAAATAAACAATAAATACAGAAAAAGAAATATACTGTTGCATAAGATAAAAGAGGCTGTATATGGGTTGAGTGCAAAATTGCACGAATATATAATATGTGCAATGGGTAGATGTAAAGTCCAGGGTGAGGACACTCTACTATAATTCTTTACTTCTTTAATACTTGTATATTCCATCCTGTAGGAGGCTATGTTTGCATGTCAAGAGTGGACCCAAAGTCAGAGTCTGGAGCCAAATACAAGGTGTGTTTGGAGAAAGAGCTGCAGCTGATGGAGGACGAGGGACTGTGGACCCATGTGATCAGCCAAGAGATGGACAGATACATGATGGATGTTTATAATGATCACAAAGACCAGCACAATGACCAGTACCTCTATGGGACCATGTACCTGTACAGGAAGGCACTCAATTAGTCTGAATGCATTCATACAATGTCCCATCTTTTGATCAGAGTGTGTGGAAGGTGGAACTAATTCACACCTTTATTTGTCTAAGTTCATGAATTCAGAATCACTTTTAAACATTGTATTTTGCATCTGAATTTGGTATGTTGAATTTTTTTACGTCGAATTTTTGATTTTGAATTTATGAACGCTTAGACGCACACACACACACACACACACACACAGACACACACTCACACACACACACACACACAGAATAATGGTGTGAAAATGAGTTGTTGGAAATTTGAAGAGTAAAATTCAGATGCATAATTTCAATGCATAAATATTCAGAATGCAAGAAAGTCAATGGCTTTTTAATTTCAAAATCCGATGAAACAGATTTCCTTCCATAGCAGTTATTAGTCTGAATGAATTCCTACAATGTTCCTAAATACACATTTAGGTCCTGTTTCTGCTGTAAAAACAGGAAACTGTTGGTCAGGGCTGCTAGTGGGGGGAGTTCAAAAGGCTTAATAATTGTCATTTCATGTAATGATGACATTAAAGATGACATTAAAAGGGACACATATAACTCTGTTTTGTATTTCACTTTATTTGTGCATTGAACTTGTTTTCATGTAAAATCTTTCACATCTTTCATCTATAGTCTAACCAGCCTGTTCTCATGAACCAAATGTCCAAAAGTTAAGCACTATAATTCGTATGATTTCCATGTTTTGTTGTTGCTGTCAGCGCCACATTGACTGCTGCTCTATAAGAACGTGGCTGCAGTTGAGTTTAATTAAATTCAATTTTAATTCAACAAGAGATATCTCGAGACACTTTACAGAGAGAGCAGGTCTAGACACTGCAGGGTGTCAAGCAGGACCGAGGAGCCACCCTAATCAAAGGAAAACTGCACACACACACACACACACACACACACACACACACACACACACACACATACACACTTAGACACACAATGTAATCTGGACAATCTCATGTCGTGTTCTACGTGTAGAAAGGGAACTGGTTTCTGGGACATTGTTTGGAGTTCTCAGAAAACGTCACTAAACACATCTGTAATCTTTCCTCCTCCCATTGAGTATCTTCGTCTTAAATCTCATTTGTTTTTTATCTGATTTTACAATATTACTGCTGAATAAATGTATCAAAGAACAGGGGCGGAGGGTCTCAGCCCAGACCTATAGGGGGGTCTGGGGGGCATGCAACTCTGAGACTGTTTAGGGACCCCAGTCTACAGAAATATTCAAACACACCATTTTAAAATAGGCAACAATAACACATGTATACTGCATGAGATTATCATAAAGTATGCGTGTGTGTAAAGGGGAGACTCGTGGGTATGTACAGAACCCATTTTCATTCAGATATCTGGAGGTCAGAGGTTAACGGACACCTTTGAAAAAGGCCATGCCAGTTTTTCCCTCTCAATATTTATATATCATATACATACATATACAATATTGCTCCAAACTTTAGCTTAAGTTTGTTGCCTTGCACTGAAAGTGCGAAGCAACCTATTGTTTTTGGTCACATTATTTTTACCAATTTTTCGTTGCATTTTTGATGGGGTTAGAATGCACGAAAACTCACAAAAATTGACAAACGTCACAACTGGTGAAAATTGCAAAGATTCCAAAAAATTACATATATCCACCACTAGGTGACGTTATTGCAAAAACTAAAAAACGTTTGGCCCTATAACTCCCAAATCGTACATCTCACATTCAAAAACGATATGGTTTCACGTTCCCTGGATCCAGCTGAATCTCCTGATATAGGCCATTTCCGCCTTGACTTTTATGGGTGAAAAATCGCGATTTATCGAAAACCTTCTTTGCCGAACTCCTCCTAGACCGTGTGACCGATCTGCACGAAACTTGGCAGGTAGTATCTCCAGACGGACCTGACAAAAAGTTATCCAAATAATTTTTATAGGATAAAAATTGTACATATTAGGCACAAACAAATTTGTGTAGCTAAGTATGCAAACACCAACCTTGCCATATCTCGACCAAAATAATAGCTATCAACGCAAAACTTAAGATACTTGTTTGCCGTGACCCTCTGGAGATGCCCCATACATTTTACGAAAATTGGCCGCTAGGGGGCGCTACAAGTACATAAAGTTTATAGCTCATGAACGGCTCATCCGGTTTGTACAAAATTTGATGGGTACCATCTAGGGCCACTCCTGAGGCCACCCCTACAGTAAGGTACTAATTGGTCAGAGTGGGCGTGGCCTATAGGACCCTAATTGATTTGAGCCCTTAGGCACATTTTTGACGGCCTCAATATATACGAAAACTCACAAAAATTGGCACCCACATAAACACCTGGGATCTTTGTGAGACTGTACAGCGATTTGGCCCATACTTGTAAGTGGGCTCCATAGCGCCCCCTAATGCCTGGAAGGCCTTAACTTGGACATAGTTGCTCCGATCATCACCAGATTTAATACCAATATTGCTCTAATCATTGCGAACATATTTCCCATTTACCTTCATTAGCTCCGCCCAACCGGAAGGCGGCCATTTTTAATTATACATTTTTCATGTGTTTTACATTCTTTCAAACTCGTCCTAGGCCGTGATTTCAATCTTCTTGAATCTTTGCAGGTAGTATCTGTTGACCCTCATGACGAAAAATTATCCAGAGAATTTTGATAGTTGAAAAAATGCGCAAGTTACAGCAACTTCCTGTCTAAACAGGAAGTTGCGTTATCTTGGCAACAATTACTCCGATTGCCCCGAAACTTGACAAAGTTCGTCATGGCCAGTTTAGCATCTGTGCCAAACTTGGCGTCAATCGGCCATTAGATGGCGCTGTTTTAATTTTTATTAATTAATCAGAAAAATAGTGATATATGGGAAACCTACTCTGTCTAACTACTCCTGGGGCGTGAGTCCGATCGCCACGAAAACTGGCATGGCATATAGACTCGGAGGACCCTTGTGACAAAATGTTAACAAAAGATTTTTAATAGCTAAAACAATGCGCAAGTTACAGAGGACCAACTTCCTGTAGGTGGGTGTCGAAACAGGAACGGCTGTATCTTGCACACGGCTATTCTGATGGACGCAAAACTTTAGACAGTTGTTCCTCATGTGCCAGTGAGGCTGTGTGCCAAATATGCCAATATGTCAATCGGCCTTTAGATGGTGCTGTTTTCATTTTTTTAATTAATTAGCAAATTCGCTTTGAGTGAAACCGACTTTTTTTTAACTCCTCCTAGAGCGTGAGTCCCATCTGCACAAAAATGTACACGTAGACTCAGTGGACCCTCATGACAAAAAGTTATCAAAAGAATTTTGATAGCTAACACAATGCACAAGTTACAGAGGACCAACTTTCTGTAGGGGGCTGTCGAAAGAGGAAGTTGCATATCTTACCAAGATTTATTCCGATTGACTCCAAACATGACAAACTTGTTCCGCATAGGGGTTTGAGCATCCATGCCAAATTTAGAGTGAATCGGCCATTAGATGGCGCTGTTAGAATTTTTGTTATTAATTAGCCACATTGCGATATGTGGGAAACCTACTTTGTCTAACTCCTCCTGGGCCATGAGTCCAATCTGCACGAAAACTTGGATATAGATTTGGTGGACCCTCGTGACTAAAAGTTATGAGGGTCCACCAAATCTGATTTGCGAGGGCCCGTTCATTGCTGCTTGCAGCTTTAATTAGCTTTGTATCAACTCATTTGGCTTGAATGTAATGGACAGTTAAGCACTAAAGCTTTAGACCTTCAGTGATTGGTTTATTTGGCGGCTTGTTTTGCAGCAGAACAGTCTGTGAACATCTGACATAGACACATTACAGAGCAACATGACGTTAGATGCTTCAAGGTTAAAGTGTTTCCCTCTGACTGTAACCGCTAGCCTGACAAGCCAGACCCACATCAAGATGTTGGGTCTGGGAACTCACCATTGGCAGGGCTCAATCAACAACCAACCAACCAGAGCAACACTGGTTGATAGATTAAACTTTAAACTCTGAACACATCTTCCTTTTTTAAGAATGACTTCAGTGGCGTTCTTTGTTCTTTTCTCAAAGAAAAGCTTAACTCCAAGTCTTCCAGAGTTGCGGCCAAAGCCGAGTCCAAAGACCGCTGTTCACCAGCAGCAGCAGCAGCCATCTTCTTTGTTTTTAAGTAGCAGGGAATTCACGTGGAACCGTCGCAACTCTGCCGTCATTATGTTAAGCCCGCTCAAGGAAAGAATATGACCAATTCTGCTCAAGCTCAAAAGGCCAGCGTTTTCTGACTCTACTTGGTCACTTCTCAAGCTACCTCTGTGTTCCTTGACTGGTGGACCAGAAAATAATACTCAGGATTCGCTCAATTCAATTTAACAAAACTTTAGTATATGATATTTCAAGCAGAATACAACTTATGCATCATGACAAACAGGTACCCATGCATAAGGACCAGACCCCCTTTAAGACATGTTTTTTCTCGTCCTAATGCCAACAGTCTGTCTGGGAATCTAGCCCCGTCCTATCCTCTGCCCTACTCTTTTATCCTTCTTCAGGTTCCTCCTTTTGTCATGGTGTCTGTGCCGCTAATCAGTTGGTCATAGCTCAGACGTTCTGTCCCCCGTGAAGATAGCAAAATATGCACAAGCCCTGGAATCACTCCGGTTCTCTCCTCCTCTCCTGGCCTCAAGATTGTCTGTCACTATTAGATATTATACTGGGTGCATTCTGTCTCAAATGTTTATCAGGAGCAATTTGCTCCTTCTACAAATGTCTTATCCTACACGGGACAGACAAGAGGAGAGAGCAAAAGCGATTCCCAGGCGTTCAAGACATTCTATTCTTAACACAATATATTTCTACACTGCCCACCGACTCTATACACGATATAAAATTATGTTAACAGGGCTCCCCACCCCAAGCACCGAGATTAAATCTGGACATTCTTATCAACCTGTATTTTACCATTTAATCAGGACTAATAGTATAGTATGTTATGCCCCCTGCTGGTCATATATTAAATTAAAATGCTCAAAGAGAAAAGTTCCATGGTTTCCAAATACAGATATTCATTATAGTATTGAGTGAATACCATTGCAGTAACTATTTCCCTAAAAAAATGTTAATGTTTTTAATGATTTTAAAATAAAGTTTGATGAATGGTGTTAAAGCTAGAATGCCCACTATAGTGGAGCTAAATGAGGCAATTTTATCTTGATAAAAATAATTTATAATGTAATAACTAATGTTAGTAATAACTGATAAAGTTATAAAACAGCAAACCAAATGTTTTATTTTTATAAGCTACACAATAAAGGAAGAAAATGGCAAAGAAATAAGAGGTTCCTCATCATGTTAAATAGTGTGTGTGGAAACCCCCCCAGGCTTACAGAAATGGTTTAACCCAACTGCTCAGGAGCCAATGGGAACTTATGACTCTCACCCGTTCAAACTGGACAAGTGGCCAAAGGGCTCACAATCACGTGATATTAACGCATCATTAACGCGTCGTTAACATGTTAACAACACGTTGACAACACGTTGACAACACGTTAACAACGCGTGAAAAATTGACGCGTTGTTAACGTTGTTAAAAAGAACATCAGGAGGAAATTAGATTAATAAAGTGTTACATGTTAGACACAAAATTTGATAACACAGCTAGGAAGGGACTCAGTGTGACTAACCTGATGTAGTGCAGGGCTGATTCAATATATTAATATATAGGCTATCCCAATATATATATATATATATATATATATATATATATATATATATATATACACAATGTATACACTGAAATGTATTGACTTTTTGTAATGATAATATATTTTAACATAAAACATCCACCTCACTATAAACATAACCGACTACAGGTACATTTGAAACTTGACACTGGCATACAAAAGCATACAGTTGATGTAAGATAAACATTAATATAACAGTAGGCTAACATTAATCAAGAAATATCGTGATAAACTACTGAAAGGTAACATTTTACTTCACTGTATAGCCTAGAACTTAAATACATTTTGCTGATAATAATTCACCTATATCCTAATTCTCCAAACACTGACTAATTATTATTATTAAAAAAAACTTTTAACACAGGATGCTGTCGCCTGTCTCCATGACACACACTCACACACACACACACACACACACACACACACACACACACTTCTGTTACCTACAGAGAACTGCTGCTATCATCTCTTGTGTATCAGAGAATGAAACTTTGACGCTATAACCCTATCACACGATGACTCTAGTGTGTGCCCTAATATGTAAAACGAGTAATTGTGGCCTCGGCAGCTCGTGCAGTTACTGCGAAATGTCACTACTTCAAAGTTAGCTGCCGCTGCCTGCCACAAAGTTAACTTGCCTGCTGACTGTTTTCATCCTGGAGGAGACTCGTTAACCACGGCTAGAGGCTACTATAACAAACCAAATGTGCATGCATTCTCATTCACTTCAAAAGCCCACTTACCGGCACTTCAACTTCGAACTTTCTCTCCTTCTTGCTGGCCGCCGACGGACTGTGTCCCGTTCACTTAATACATCCATGCTGTGGCTGTGTCCAAGTAGCGCTCCTGGCAGGAAGAGGACGTGCATCACACGATAACCCTGGTCATCATGTGATATGAAGGTTTAGGTCATTTAGGTAGCTAATTATTATTGTTAAATATTCTTCTTAAACAGACCACTTGTGGGCCATCGTCAAAGAGAAAATATGAAAAAAACAAATATGGACAAAAAAAAGGCACTTTGGCCTTGAGGGGGCAAAAGGGCAGGTGCTCAAGCACCCGTAGCCCCTCTGCACGTGCATGCTGTTCTCAACGGCCTACCTGGTTAAATTAAGGTTAAATTATCTAACTATGAATCAGACGTGCCGTTTGGGGTCGGGGACAATCCTTTAGGGTTCTGAGGGTTTTAAATGAAAATAAAATAAATAAACTCTTCTTCTGTTTGATATTTATTCATTTTCAGAACGGCGGAGAAGGTGGAGGACTCCATCATCTACAGCGCTGTAGACGGCACAATCAGAAGACAAACCACACCGTGATAGCAGATAAACTTTTTATTTATGTTTTCATTTAAATGAAAAATAAAAAAATAAAAAGTTTTAAATTTTTAATTTTGTGTGTGTGTGTGTGTGTGTGTGTGTGTGTGTGTGTGTGTGTGTGTGTGTCTTGATGAAAAGTTATGAATCAGCTATAATATTATGTTCATTTCTCCTAAACAACAACCAATAAAACCCACCAGATCCTTTGATTCTTTTTGAGAATGAAATGATTAAAACTTAATTTAATGCTCTCATTAGATGCACAATTGCTGTGTATTGTTGTCTATGGTGTGTGTTTATATTATATTATGCCAAAGCCAAAAACAAATTTCCATTTTATGCAAATCTAATGGACAATAAAGTTGATGTACCCACAGTGTTGCATGATGGGACAATCCTGTTGGAACTGGGATGTTGATGTTGATTATTATTGAAGCCCAACGGTGCACGCACAAACACACACTGTGTTCATGTGTGACATCATCCCTGCACATTCACAGACAGACAGACAGACAGACAGACAGACTAATGGAAAAAATACAATACTATGTGGAGAGAGGGTCTGTTAATTATATTAGATAAAATGGGAATCAGTGGGAGAATGTATAATGATATACTAGACTTTCTGTCACAACGTACAGTTAGGGTCAAAGTTGGTAATGGAATAAGTAAAGAGTTTATGTTGAAAGTGGAATTCCCCAAGGAAGTGGTATTAGTCCCATATTATTCAATATTATGGTAAATGACATATTTGAAAAATTAGGGGAAAGGAATGAAGTGTTGTTGTATGCAGATGATGCTGTCATATGGAAAAGGGGACGCAACATATCACACATAACCACAGCTGTTCAAAGAGATTTACAAGTAATAGAACAATGGGGTATAGATTGGGGATTTAAGTTTTCCATACCTAAAACAAAGGTTATGTTCTTTACTAGAAAGAAGATCCCAGAAAGTTATAACGTTATGTTGTACCATCACTCAATTGAAAGGGAGAAGAAATTTAAATATTTGGGGATATGGTTGGATGAAAGACTTACATGGAAACATCATATAGAGCATATCGAAACAAAATGTAAAAAGGGTCTAAATCTAATGAGGATGATCACTGGACAGTGTTGGGGAGCAGATAAGCAGTCTTTGATGTACATATTAAAGCTTTAATAAGATCTACCATAGACTATGGATGTGTAGTTTATAGTTCAGCATGCAAAACATATTTAAGAAAACTTGAGAGGATTCAATTCAAAGCTATAAGAATAGCTTTAGGAGTTATAAAACAAGTCCTACGTGTGTTTAGATTAGATTAGTAGAATCAGAAGACTCTCCACTCAGTCTAAGGTATATTAAATTGTCTCTAACATACTGGGTCAGGTTGTTGGGAAGTATTAATAATCCAGCAATTTTAGTTCTTAATGATTGCTGGGAATATCAAACAAAATCAAAAGGGTTTCGTTGGAACATCAACAGTATAGCAGAACCAGTGGCCCAACTACCCAGTGTCAGAGGGGTATGCAGCAACAATTGTAACTAATGTTAGACCTACCTGTTGCCTTCCCCTCTTTCCTGATCCACCATCCTCACACCTGAATCAAATGAACTCACTGTTAAATATAGCAGCCTAAATTCAATTCTTAAATCAGCCTAGTGATGGCATCAGATAAGACAACTAGTCTAGTCTGTTAACATGAACTTTTGCAAGCCTTTATAATTTATTTTTACCATCGCTTTGGCGCCCCCTATGTTGCTGTGCCCCTATGCGCCGCATATAGCGCATACCCACTTTTTGCGCCACTGGGCAGAACAATATGGAATTAAAGACATGAAATGTAGTCCTTTTCTAGTTCTAGGTGCTATTCCCCCATGGATTCTACCATCACCAGAGTTGGCGGTGACTAAAAAACTGACTGTATATATGTACATTGAAGCAATACTGTCGTTAAAAACCCGCTGATCGCTGTCCGATTCTGTGAATGAATGGCCGCATTGCATTGTGGGATATCAGCTTTGAATGCATCTAGCTCGGATCATATCGTAATGTTCTGTATTACAGCATACTGTAATATTTCACCGGTAATAAGTCTATTTAAGTCTAATAATAATATTATTAAAATAAAGAAATGAATACCATGATAACATCTAAATAAATGTTGATACATCTAGCGTTATAGTTTTAAAAATATAAATAAACAAAAAAGCAACCCAGCTTCCCTGGCCGAAATAGACCGAAATAATAACATTAAAAGAAATACATATAAACCATGATAAGATCTCGTGAATAATGTTGATTAAAACAGCGGTTGTTGGGCTAAAAATGCCAATGATAAAACTGTCACAGATTTCGAGTTAAGGGGGCGTGTTTTTTCTTTCGTCTATATCTGACGGTGTTTGATTAACATGAATGTCTATCTGACGGACCCCCTCGTCGAAAAATAACGCAACGGGTACCTTCCTGGCATTGAAAATTAACGCCATACAACGTCATACATTTGACGAGTAGGGAGTGAGACTGTGTTGAGACTTTAACTTGTAACAGAGTATGTATCTTTACAGTGACCAGGAAAAGGCTGACACGAGGCTGGTGTTACATGCAATACACCTTGCACAGTCACATTCTCGTCTAATTGTCAAATGTGATGATACAGATGTATTAGTTTTGCTTCTGTACTAGTCATGCAAAGGGATGTTTGGATCCTCAGCAGTGTGTATGCACTCTGGACATGGCCTTAAGGAAAGATTTGTCCCTATCTGTTTGATCGCTCAGAAGCTTGGAGCAGTGCTTTTGTTTACCTGCATGCCACGCCCTCACGGGTTGTGACACCACAAGCAGTTTGTACAAAATTGGGAAGGCCACTGCTCTCACAAGACTGAAGATACATTTTTGTGAGTTTCAGGAAATGACCAAATTTGGACTCTCTGGTTGCGTGGAAGAGGCTTTGCCTGTGGCAAGAAGGTATGCCCTCCTCCTGTATGGCCAAAAGAAAAAGGTGGATGGGCATCCTTGTACCAACCTGGATGAGCTGAGGTACACACTAGCATCTACCACAGATTCGTCAGCAGCAAATCTACCCCCAACAGAAGATGCCTTCCAGCAACATGTGCTGAGAGCCTTGTACCAAACAGCAGTGTGGCGTCACAGCCACCTGGTCAAACATCTTCTCTGGAACCCAGTTGGTAGAGGATGGAGGCTCAGAGAAGATGGGTGCATTGAACCTGTGATGTTCTAGAAGGCACCAGCATCTAAAGAAGTTAGAGACATCACCCACCTCTACTGTAAAGACGGAAACTGCAACGATGCCACCAAATGCCAGTGTCTTTCAGTGGGCTTGACCTGCACAGAGTTTTGCTCTTGCCCTTTCCCAGGCTGTCCAACTATGACCCACTTTGTCACTGATGACAATGTGGATGAGTGACAGTGGTGTGTTACAGTTGTAACATCATGGGGGGCTGATCTCCCCAAAGTGGCCTCTGGAGATGGCCTAACCCCCAGAATGGCTACCAAAAGCAGTTGATGTTCCAAATGGTTGCTGCTAGAAAAAACCAGCCTGAGAAGAGCTGGAGATTCAGTGAGGAGAGGGCTCATTCCCCCTCAGAGGGTTTGATTTGTTAGATTGACATTTGTTTGATTTAAGACATTTAATTTGTATTGTGTGAAGTTATAGTTTTATTAAAAGGCTCATTAAGGTCAAACTGAAATCCTGACTCCTGGTCTCCTGTTTGTGCTATGGTAAGGTGTTATCTTTTGATTTCAATTGTTTCCATATGGACTATGGAGGATATATTTAGTCATAATTCAAATTGAAAGTCTAAAGAGAAAATGAAGCTAGATCAAATTAAAACTATTATTATTTTACTACCCTACTAGAAAAAATCATGCCATAATTAAATTTAAAAAAGAAAAAGGAAACTGAAAAAGCAAAGTTGAAATGTAAAATGATAATTTGAAAATGTAAAGTGCAATGTAAAAAGTCAAATTTAAAACGCATAGCCTAAATATAAATGCTTAAACTGAAATCTTTGAAATCTGTTATTGATTGAAAGAAACATCAAATATGAAACTCAAAATGGAAAATGGAAAAGCTTAAATGGAAATACTTAAATTAAAATTAATAATATAAAAAAACTGTCTATAACTATACGGCGACAACACCACAAGTTGAGGCAGCAGGGCTGCAGGGAGGAATGTTATTTATAAGGCAATGGCATCAAATTGGTGAATGTATTCTTACATGACTGACCATGTGGCCTAACACACAAACTCACCAGGACTGAAAAGGAGCATTAACAACTCCACGCAGTTCCCTATCGGTCTGACAGCGAGAAAGCAGCAGACAGTACAGCTGGTAAGAGGCTGCCTTTTGCGACTAGCTAACATTATCAGCTGTTATTTGCTTGCATGCATGACTAGTTAAATTTATACCATGGCAACTTGCAGAATAGAACACAGGCAGTGTCAAGTCATTTAGGGCGCAATATGCTCTGTTAGGAAAAAAAATCAGCTTCCTGCAATTGTCTGGGGCCTACCTGGAGATACTGGCTAACAGGACCAGCCGATTGGGCTATCGTAATTAACCTGCATCTGATTCAGTTCTGTGTCATGGCAATGTGTTAAGATTACCTGTTTGGGTTCAATCATTAATGTTTATTTGATGCCAGCATTATAGCTGCTCAGGTTGAACGGTGTATCTGTAGAAGACACCAACACAGATCTTTAGTGATGTCACCTCGCTACGAGTCCTGAACTGTGAACTGTTATTTCATGAGACAAGTTTACCTTTCATCCAAGACAATGTATTATCTTTCTGTTTTTGAGAAGCACAGTATAATATGGGGCCTTTAATAGTATTGTTATGAATATGAAAATTACACATCCACAGTAACTGTAAGCAGCGATACTGTGGAAGTTGTTGAAATGAGAGACAAGCAGCTTCTTTCTGACTATACTTAATGCTACACCTCTGTGTAGTGAGCAGCATGGCAGTGATACAATTTCTGAATTTCAAAGCAGTGGCTGAAAACTTATCATTAAATTCTTCACAAAAGTCACATTTTCATTGTTTCTTTTAATATAAAGCAGCGCAATCAGGAAATGTTAGGTCTTCATCTGCAGTAACTTTAAAAGACTCCTATATGCAAACAGAAAACGTAAAATGAAGATTTATAAACTAAAATCAGAGATGCAGTTATAATCATATAACAGCCATTATTATCATATAATATCAGCCATAGCTAGCAGCAGTAGTAGCAGGATTTGCCCAGGCAGAGTACATCCATGAGGCAGAGCCGCTCAATTTGGACTTCCTTGTGACATTACTCATATATATATATACTGCCCTGCCAAACTCAGTGTGCTTCCCAGCAGTCAGCTCCCCCTGCTGTCTATAAGGTGCCTCTGCACCCCTTTTGTTTCAGACCGTCCCACCAGCCTTTGGGCCACGCCTCCTCATTTACATTGACAAGTGTCAAGTCAAAATGAAAAGCCAAATGTTAAATCGAAATTGAAAAGTTGAATCTTAAAATGTCAAACGGCAATTGCCAAGTGGAAAATTCAAAAGATAAAATTGAAAATTATAAAGTCCAAAGACTAAAATAAAATTATTTCTTTTTTTCTATTTGAGATTTTAATTTAAGTATTTCCATTTTCCATTTTGAGTTTCATATTTGATGTTTCTCTCAATCAATAAAAGATTTCAAAGATTTCAGTTTAAGCATTTATATTTAAGCTTTGCATTTTAAATTTGACTTTTTACATTGCACTTTACATTTTCAAATTATTATTTTACATTTCAACTTTGCTATTTCAGTTTCCTTTTTTTAATTTAATTATGGCATGATTTTTCCTAGTAGCATAGTAAAATAATATTTTATTTTGTCTCGCTTCGTTTTCTCTTTGGACTTTCAATTTGAATTATGAATAAATATATCCTCAATACCCCACTGATAATGGGTTTTGGACTTTAGACAATTATGTCAGTGTTCCATTATCTTTCATTTTGGACACCTCATATATTGAGTGAAAGAACACCCTGATTTGTCATGCTATATTTACATATTTGGTATTGCTGGATTCAGCACAATTCCACCTTTCCAACAAGCCATCATATGTGTTTCAACAATTTTAGCAGTAAAATATGTTTAGCCAAGAATCCATTTCATATATGGGAGACCTTAGAGATGAGGAAAAACATTGTTGTGTTTAGTTCTACCTCCGGTAGGGGT
>NC_050182.1:2389456-2399456 GCF_008315115.2 Sander lucioperca | reverse complement strand
GCATGTGGAAGGTTAGTTTGATCAGTTTTTATCTGAAAACATTTTCAGACCAGATCCAAACTCAACAAGTCCGTCTATATAAACTACAAACTGAATCTAAACCACCTTAAAGCTATAGTACGTAGTTTCTGTCTCCCCCATGAGGAATTCTAAGTAATGACAACAACACTGTTGGCGCGTCCACATGCGTCCAGATGATACAAGCCTTCTGTGATCACTCACCCCGCCCCCCCCTGAAGCTAACATGTCAGATTGTTACAGAGCAAGATGACGTTAGACGCTTCAAGGTTAAAGTGTTTCCCTCTGACTGTAATCGATAGCCTGACAAGCCAGCCCCACATCCAGATGTTGGGTCTGGGAACTCCCCATTGGCAGGTCTCAATCCGAGGGGCGGGATAAACGGTTGTCTTTCAAATTCCCTCTGCACGCAATAGGATAGCTCTACAACCAACCAGAGCAACGCTAGTTGATAGATTAAACTTTAAACTGCGAACACATTTTTACCGATCACCTTTTTTAAGAATGACTTCAGGGCCATTCCTTGTTCTTTTCTCAAAGAAAAGCTTAACTCCAAGTCTTCCAGAGTCGCGGCCAAAGCCGATTCCAAAGACCACTGTTCACCAGCAGCAGCAGCAGCAGCAGCCATCTTCTTTGTTTTCAAGTAGCAGGGAATTCACGTGGAACCTTCGCAACTCTGCCGTCATTATGTTAAGCCCACTCAAGGAAAAAATATGACCAATTCTGCTCAGTCTCAAAAGGCCAGCGTTTTCTGACTCCACTTGGTCACTTCTCAAGCTACCTCTGTGTTCGTTGACTGGTAGACCAGAAAATAATACTCAGGATTCGCTCAGTTCAATTTAATAAAACTTTAGTATATGATATTTCAAGCAGAATACAACTTATGCATCATGACAAACAGGTACCCATGCGTAAGGACCAGACCCCCTTTAAGACATGTTTTTTCTCGTCCTAATGCCAACAGTCTGTCTGGGAATCTAGCCCCGTCCTATCCTCTGCCCTACTCTTTTATCCTTCTTCAGGTTCCTCCTTTCGTCATGGTGTCTGTGCCACTAATCAGTTGGTCATAGCTCAGACGTTCTGTCCCCCGTGAAGATAGCGAAATATGCGCAAGCCCTGGAATCACTCCGGTTCTGTCCTCCTCTCCTGGCCTCAAGATTTTCTGTCACTATTAGATATTATACTGGGTGCATTCTGTCTCAAATGTTTATCAGGAGCAATTTGCTCCTTCTGCAAATGGCTTATACTACACAGGCCTGACAAGAGGAGAAAGCAAAAGCGATTCCCAGGCGTTCAAGACATTCTATTCTTAACACAATATATTTCTACACCGCCCACCGACTCTATACACGATGTGATTGGCCTGACTGGAGTTTGTTTTTTCCAGCTCGCAAGCCAACGGAGAGTTACTAGACGACCCTGGCGCTAGGGTGGTCTAGATTTCTAGGCTATGTGATCTCACCATTGTCTCCTGATAATGTCTGATGTGTTCTGCAGGAGGAGGAGGAGGTCTGCCTCTGATCGTTCGTCTGGTGGTCGGGGTCCTGCTGGTTCTCTTCGCTGTTATTCTGGTCGTCTGCATCAGCAAAAGGTAGTTTAATAAATCTGTCTGTCTTTGTCTTCGTTATAAAGCTCAGTTTATATTAATCATTCCATATTTATTACCCATTGCACTCAAACTTTGTCAATCTGTAACCCAGTGTTATTGTTTTAAAATATAAAGTATGGCTGTCAAAATGAATGCGATAATAACGAGTTAATGCAAATTCCCTTTACAGCACTAAATCTTTTGACGTGCGATTAACAACACACATTCTGTGATTTGAGCCTAGGGGGGCTCCGTAGTTTGTAAAGTCAGGAACCGATACAGCGGTAACGTTGTGGATGGCTAGCAGAAACAGAAATGTAGAAAGAAAAGAGTATTTTGAATGTTAATTTAAGTTTCAAAGCTCTTCCAGATGGTTCTTTCCACAAAGTTATTTGGATGTACTGTAGGTGCATTACAACTTTACCTTCATGACATTTTGTCTTCCCCTTGAGTGACGGCCAAAACACTCTGAGCACTGAAGTTGTTATCCAAACTGTCCGTTCACACCGGCTGCGATCAGGAGTGGCCGCGTGCTGCAGCAATCAATTTCCGCGTCTTCTCTCTTTCTTCTACATACAGCCTCCCTTCAGAGAACATCAAGTCACCGGGGCCTCCCCCATTTTCATAAAAGACATAATATTAAGTATTTAGATTTATTATGTATTTAGAAGTTGTACCAGAATAGGTTTACATGGTTTAATTAAAAAAAAAAACCACCATATTTTTGTTGTACTGCACCTCTGCAGCTCCTCTTTTCACCCTGTGTGTTGAGTGCTACAGAGTGAGACATCTCACTTCTGTTCCATCTTTGTTGGGCGTCGTATATGCACAGTACCTATGTAATGACTACTAGCCAGTCAGAAACAGAGTATGAGGGAGTGCCCTGACAGTACCTAGGTAAGGACTACTAGCCAGTCAGAAGCAGAGTATGAGGGAGTGCCCTGACAGTACCTAGGTAAGGACTACTAGCCAGTCAGAAGCAGAGTATGAGGGCGTGCCCTGACAGTACCTAGGTAAGGACTACTAGCCAGTCAGAAGCAGAGTATGAGGGTGTGCCCTGACAGAACCTAGGTAAGGACTACTAGCTAGTCAGAAGCAGAGTATGAGGGCGTGCCCTGACAGTACCTAGGTAAGGACTACTAGCCAGTCAGAAGCAGAGTATGACGGGGTGCCCTGACAGTACCTAGGTAAGGACTACTTGCCAGTCAGAAGCAGAGTATGACGGGGTGCCCTGACAGTACCTAGGTAAGGACTACTAGCCAGTCAGAAACAGAGTATGACGGGGTGCCCTGACAGTACCTAGGTAAGGACTACTAGCCAGTCAGAAGCAGAGTATGAGGGCGTGCCCTGACAGTACCTAGGTAAGGACTACTAGCTAGTCAGAAGCAGAGGATGAGGGCGTGCCCTGACAGTACCTAGGTAAGGACTACTAGCCAGTCAGAAGCAGAGTATGAGGGCGTGCCCTGACAGTACCTAGGTAAGGACTACTAGCCAGTCAGAAGCATGGAATGAGGGCATGCCATGCTAGCAGCTAGGCGAGCATTATAACGTCTGTTACAAAGTGACGCACATTTGTCATGGAAGTAAAGGCTGGACTACAATAGAGTTGTTTGGAGAAGTTTGTGAACAGTGTTTTCTGTTGGAGATGGTAAAGAGATTGTTTTCTTCTGGAGATGCTTCTGTTGGAGATGTAAATGTGTTAATGGGAGCAGTGAGTCTGCGTCTTCGCAGCAGCTCCAGCAGGGGACCCCACACTTCCCTTTCCCGAGCTACATTAACCAGCTCCGACTGGGGGATCCCGAGGCGTTCCCAGGCCAGGTTGGAGATATAATCCCTCCACCTAGTCCTGGATATTCCCTGAGGCCTCCTCCCAGCTGGACGTGCCTGGAACACCTCCTTAGGGAGGCGCCCAGGGGGCATCCTTACCAGATGCCCGAACCACCTCAACTGGCTCCTTTTGACGCGAAGGAGCAGCGGCTCTACTCCGAGCTCCTTACGGTTGACTGAGCTTCTTACCCTATCTCTAAGGGAGATGCCAGCCACCCTCCTGAGGAAACCCATTTCGGCCGCTTGTACCCTGGATCTCGTTCTTTCGGTCATGACCCAGCCTTCATGACCATAGGTGAGGGTAGGAACGAAAACTGACCGGTAGATCGAGAGCTTTGCCTTCTGGCTCAGCTCTCTTTTTGTCACAACGGTGCGATAAATTGAATGTAATACCGCACCCGCTGCGCCGATTCTCCGACCAATCTCCCGCTCCATTGTCCCCCCACTCGCGAACAAGACACCAAGGTATTTGAACTCCTTCACTTGGGGTAAGGACTCTTTCCCTACTTGGAGAAGGCACTCCATCGATTTCCTGCTGAGAACCATGGCCTCAGATTTAGAGGTGCTGATCCTCATCCCAGCCGCTTCACACTCGGCTGCGAACCGATCCAGTGAGTGCTGAAGGTCACAGGCCGATGATGCCATCAGGACCACATCATCCGCAAAAAGCAGCGATGAGATCCCTAGCCCACCGAACTGCAACCCCTCTCCACCCCGACTACACCTCGATATCCTGTCCATAAATATTACAAACAGGATTGGTGACAAAGCGCAGCCCAGGTGGAGGCCAACCCTCACCTGAAACGAGTCCGACTTACTGCCGAGAACCCGGACACAGCTCTCGCTTTGGTTGTACAGAGATTGGATGGCCCTGACAAGGGACCCCCTCACCCCATACTCCCACAGCACCTCCCACAGTATCTCCCGGGGGACCCGGTCATACGCCTTCTCCAAATCCACGAAACACATGTAGACCAGTTGGGCATACTCCCAGGCTCCCTCCAGGATCCTTGCAAGAGTAAAGATCTGGTCCATTGTTCCACGACCAGGACGGAATCCACATTGTTCCTCTTCAATCTGAGGTTCGACTATCGGCCGAACCCTCCTTTCCAGCACCTTGGAGTAGACTTTACCGGGGAGGCTGAGAAGTGTGATAACCCTGTAATTGGCACACACCCTCTGGTCCCCCTTTTTGAAAAGGGGAACCACCACCCCGGTCTGCCACTCCTTAGGCACCGTCCCCGACTTCCACGCAATGTTGAAGAGGCGTGTCAACCAAGACAACCCCTCCACACCCAGAGCTTTAAGCATTTCTGGACGGATCTCATCAATCCCAGGGGCTTTGCCACTGTGGAGATGTTTGACTACATCAGTGACTTCTGCCTGGGAAATTGACAACAATCTCCCATCATCCTCCAGGTCTGCCTCTAATATAGAGGGCGTATTAGTCGGATTCAGGAGTTCCTCAAAGTGCTCCTTCCACCGCCCTATTACCTCCTCAGTTGAGGTCAACAGCGTCCCATCCTTACTGTACACAGCTTGGATGGTTCCCCGCTTCCCCCTCCTGAGGTGGCGAACGGTTTTCCAGAAGCACCTTGGTGCCGACCGAAAGTCCTTCTCCATGTCTTCGCCAAACTTTTCCCACACCCGCTGCTTTGCCTCTTTCACGGCAGAGGCTGCAGCCCTTCGGGCCCTTCGGTACCTTGCAACTGCCTCCGGAGTCCTCTGGGATAACATATCCCGGAAAGACTCCTTCTTCAGTCGGACGGCTTCCCTGACCACCGGTGTCCACCACGATGTTCGTGGGTTGCCGCCCCTTGAGGCACCTAAGACCCTAAGACCACAGCTCCTCACCGCGGCTTCAGCAATGGAAACTTTGAACATTGTCCACTTCAATGCCCAGCCTCCACAGGGATGCACGAAAAGCTCCGCCGGAGGTGTGAGTTGAAAGTCTGTCGGACAGGGGCCTCCTCCAGACATTCCCAATTTACCCACACTACCCGTTTGGGCTTACCAGGTCTGTCCAGAGTCTTCCCCCACCCCCTGACCCAACTCACCACCAGATGGTGATCGGTTGACAGCTCTGCCCCTCTCTTCACCCGAGTGTCCAAAACATACAGCCTCAGATCAGATGAAACGATTATAAAATCGATCATTGACCTTTGGCCTAGGGTGCTCTGGTACCAAGTACACTTATGAGCATCCCTATGTTCGAACATGGTGTTCGTTATAGACAATCCATGACTAGCACAGAAGTCCAACAACAAACAACCACACTGGTTTAGATCAGGGAGGCCGTTCCTCTCAATCACGCCTCTCCATGTGTCTCCATCATTCATCACGGCCAGTCCCGCCTTCTCCAAAACATCCTCCAAGGTTGGAAACATTTCCACCGAGCCCTGCTCCACGCTAGTACACCACAGGTCCAACTTTTCCTGAACGCAGAGACTTGAGAGTTGGTGTCGGTGAGAAATAGGAGGACTTCCTCATGCAAGTCACACAGGCGGGTGAGGACCTTGCCAAGGGACAACCAACAGACGTCAGAGTGCAAGAGTAGCTGGCGAAAGTGTGTCTCATCGCAGAGGAAGGAGAACAGACGAGCATTCAGGGCGCAGGATTTAATCAGGTTCAAAATTTTGACTGCCTCACAAAGGACTGCACACAGCTCCTCGGGCATCTTCTTGGCCGCCAAGGCCTGTAGATGGATGATGCAGTGACTCCAAACAGCGGCGGGAGCAACGTCTGTGGCGACCTGTCATTGGCCTGGCCCCGTTGCTACATATACCACAGCACCGCTTCCAATCAATGTTGTTATCCTCAATGAAGTCATTCAAGGCCTTGAATAATTCTTCTGCCATGGTGTGAGCTGTCAGAGAATGACAAAACAGAAACTCCTCCTGGACATTGAGCTCTCTGATGTAGCGCAAATAAGTCATTAAACCCCCATTTACATGTGGAAATATGCTGGCTCTATACACGCTAAAAGTACTGATTATTTACATGGAGTCTGCTGGGTTTGGTTATGGTGATTTCGGGGCTGTTTCATGTTAAACTAAAAGGATCTTACTCTTTAACTAAAAGGTCTATCTCTGTAGGGATCCTTTCCATAATGTTGTCACACACTTCGAATAATAATCGGAGTCTGTCAGCGGTAAAAACTGAAAAAATGCTGCTGAACATTAGTCCTGTAGGCATACATTACAGCTTGTTTCTTGTTTAATTCTGGACCAGTTTCAGAGATTGTTGTTCCATCAGACACTCAGACACACAAACATGGGAACATAGGGTCCAGGTTGAAAAAACAAAACAAAGTTACCCTTTAAAAAAAATAATAAACTTGAGCATTCACATGTCACTGAAGTAGTGGAGGACGCAGAGTTTTGATGCTGAATCATATGAAGGTTTTTCTCTTCCTCTCTCTAATGACTATACTGACTCTTTACTACATTTCAGCATTTATATAGTCTGTCTATTCATGTATATTGTGTGATTCCTGATCTACATCACTAACTAGACCACTATTTGCACAAACTGTATATTGACTCTTTACTGCATTTCAGCTTTGATATAGACTTCTCTATTCATGTATATTGTGTTATTACCATATCACATCCATCATCTTACTTACACCTCACTTTGCGCCGGCTTTGTAAGGCCTGCTTAATCTGTATGTTATGTAGTCTATTGTATTTGGTTTTCTTGTACTGTATTGAATGTGAAACTATTTGTTGTCTTGCACCTTATGCTTTTCTTGGCCAGGTGGTCGTTGCAAATGAGAACCTGTTCTCAACGGCCTACCTGGTTAAATTAATCTTAAATAAAAAATAAAATAAATAAACTCTTCTTCTGTTTGATATTTATTCATTTTCAGAACGGCGGAGAAGGTGGAGGACTCCATCATCTACAGCGCTGTAGACGGCACAATCAGAAGACAAACCACACCGTGATGGCAGATCAACTTTTTTTAATTTATGTTTTCATTTAAATAAAAAATGAAAAATAAAAAAAAGGTTTTTAAATTTTTGTGTGTGTGTGTGTGTGTGTGTGTGTGTGTGTGTGTGTGTGCGTGTGCATGTGTCTGTGTGTGTGTCTGTCTGTCTGTCTGTCTGTGTGTGTGTGTGTGTGTGTATGTGCGTGTGTCTAGATGAAAAGTTATGAATCAGCTATAATATTATGTTCATTTCTCCTTTAAAAATAAAACTATTTGAACAAATAAAACCGACCAGATCTTTTCTTTACATTTAGAATGAAATGATTAAAACTTCATTTAATGCACTCATTAGAATCACAATTACTGTGTATTGTTGTCTATGGTGTGTGTTTATATTATATTATGCCAGACCCAAAAACAAATTTCCATTTTATGCAAATCTAATGGACAATAAAGTTGATGTACCCACAGTGTTGCATGATGGGACAATCCTGTTGGAACTGGGATGTTGATGTTGATTATTACTGAAGCCCAACGGTGCACGCACGCACAAACACACACTGTGATCATGTGTGACATCATCCCTGCACATTCACAGACAGACAGACAGACAGACAGACAGACAGACAGACAGACAGACTAATGGAAAAAAATACAATACTATATGGAGAGAGGGTCTGTTAATTATATTAGATAAAATGGGAATCAGTGGGAGAATGTATAATGATATACTAGACTTTCTGTCACAACGTACAATTAGGGTCAAAGTTGGTAATGGAATAAGTAAAGAGTTTATGTTGAAAGTGGAATTCCCCAAGGAAGTGTTATTAGTCCCATATTATTCAATATTATGGTAAATGACATATTTTAAAAATTAGGGGAAATGAATGAAGGGTTGTTGTATGCAGATGATGCTGTCATATGGAAAAGGGGACGCAACATATCACACATAACCACAGCTGTTCAAAGAGATTTACAAGTAATAGAACAATGGGGTATAGATTGGGGATTTAAGTTTTCCATACCTAAAACAAAGGTTATGTTCTTTACCAGAAAGAAGATCCCAGAAAGTTATATGGTTTGTTTATTTGTTTTGAATTAATTCAATCCTAGACTCCATGAAGTTCTTGGTATTACACACTCCTGTACAGTTGGTGGCGGTATAACGTGACGACAGCCACAAATGTAATACTTTAACTACATTTTCCTGATGATACTTAGCTACACACTTTTACTGAAGTAATATTTACACTGCAGGACTTTAACTTGTAACAGAGTATGTATCTTTACAGTGACCAGGAAAAGGCTGACACGAGGCTGGTGTTACATGCAATACACCTTGCACATTCACATTCTCGTCTAATTGTCAAATGTGATGATACAGATGTATTAGTTTTGCTTCTGTACTAGTCATGCAAAGGGATGTTTGGATCCTCAGCAGTGTGTATGCACTCTGGACATGGCCTTAAGGAAAGATTTGTCCCTATCAGTTTGATCGCTCAGAAGCTTGGAGCAGTGCTTTTGTTTACCTGCATGCCACGCCCTCACGGGTTGTGACACCACAAGCAGTTTGTACATAATTGGGAAGGCCACTGCTCTCACAAGACTGAGGACACATTTTTGTGAGTTTCAGGAAATGACCAAATTTGGACTCTCTGGTTGCCTGGAAGAGGCTTTGCATGTGGCAAGAAGGTATGCCCTCCTCCTGTATGGCCAAAAGAAAAAGGTGGATGGGCATCCTTGTACCAACCTGGATGAGCTGAGGTACACACTAGCATCTACCACAGATTCGTCAGCAGCAAATCTACCCCCAACAGAAGATGCCTTCCAGCAACATGTGCTGAGAGCCTTGTACCAAACAGCAGTGTGGCGTCACAGCCACCTGGTCAAACATCTTCTCTGGAACCCAGTTGGTAGAGGATGGAGGCTCAGAGAAGATGGGTGCATTGAACCTGTGATGTTCTAGAAGGCACCAGCACCTAAAGAAGTTAGAGACATCACCCACCTCTACTGTAAAGACGGAAACTGCAACGATGCCACCAAATGCCAGTGTCTTTCAGTGGGCTTGACCTGCACAGAGTTTTGCTCTTGCCCTTTCCCAGGCTGTCCAACTATGACCCACTTTGTCACTGATGACAATGTGGATGAGTGACAGTGGTGTGTTACAGTTGTAACATCATGGGGGGCTGATCTCCCCAAAGTGGCCTTTGGAGATGGCCTAACCCCCAGAATGGCTACCAAAAGCAGTTGATGTTCCAAATGGTTGCTGCTAGAAAAAACCAGCCTGAGAAGAGCTGGAGATTCAGTGAGGAGAGGGCTCATTCCCCCTCAGAGGGTTTGATTTGTTAGATTGACATTTGTTTGATTTAAGACATTTAATTTGTATTGTGTGAAGTTATAGTTTTATTAAAAGGCTCATTAAGGTCAAACTGAAATCCTGACTCCTGGTCTCCTGTTTGTGCTATGGTAAGGTGTTATCTTTCGATTTCAATCTTTGTTTCCATATGGACTGTATGGTACAAGGTGCCATATGAAATGTTTCATTATTAAATGTATCTTTATATTTGAATTTCTCAACATTTTTCTCACCACTGATAATGGGCTTTGGACTTTAGACTAAGACTACGTTTACACGT